>NC_143391.1:31435779-31614112 GCF_980474605.1 Leiobunum rupestre | reverse complement strand
TAAACAACCACTTTGTTTCTAAGAAAAGAAAAGCCCAAAAGAGACTCAATATCTTCAACTAAATAATTTACGTTCCTCAAAATTTCCAGAAGAAGCTCTTTTCAACGATATCAAAAGACAGTTTGATACATTATGCAACAATCACCGTCGTATTTTCCGATAAAACGATTTAAAAAATAATAATTCGCCTACACCGTTGCAGTTCTACTCCGCTATGTCAGCGACAAAACATTTACTAGATTGGCCGTGGCTATAGAGAGCTGGTATTAGACCACCAACGAATCTATTGTCAAGCCTCGACAAATACGCAATGGCGGCGCCTATAGGAAAGCGGTTGCGACTGATACATACGCCTCAAACAAATACGAAATATAAGTCGGTGAAGCGAAGGAGTGCCGCGATTCGATGCTTTTAAATAATTTAAACTCGGTGTCCATGGCAACGCGGCGAGGAACCGCTTCTCGGAAAGCGAATATTCGATTAAATAAGGGCCCGATTTAAAAGTAAACATGACCGGCATTTCGAATTTTTAAGTTTTATACAATGAAACCCCGTATCGTCCTCAGTTATCGATCTATTTAAAGAGTAAAAAAAGCGGGAGATCTCGAGAACCTCCCCAAGCGGCCTTTCGGCCCTGATCGGAGTCGAAGTAGCTTTTCTCTTTTTCAATTCGCTGGAAACAAAGCGGCTTTTGAAGTCGGCAGCGCGACAATCGAGGAGGCATTATGTCGGAAAGCATTCGCATGTTCAGAGCTTAACTGTCCTCGGAGGAGTCGCTCTTTGTCCTCCTTTTAAAAGACAGCGACCGAGGAAACATGTCCGCCTCATTATCCGTCTCCAAGGGGTCTTTAGCGGACATCCCCGCCACGGCCGACCCGAAAACCGGAAAACTTATTTCTAAGTCGCCATTATAACGGGGTCATCATGTTCAAGTTTACCAGCTCCTCCCTCCAAATTACGCTTTTGGTCAACGTGCTCGACACCTGAACGCTCTAAATTACCAAACTTTGAGAAGGGTGTATAACTCCGTACGTGTTAATTTACATAATTAGAGAGTTTAAGCGAAGAGCTCTAGACGTTAATACGGCAAAGTTGGCAGAGCCTAGACGTTCGCGAAGAAATATTATTTGAAATTAGTTTTAAGCGCGCTTTCAGTTCGACGGCTTACGACTTCGAATGGAATTGTAATATATTTTAATCATTTTGTTAAACTAGGGTACAATTAAAACAACAAGAAAACTAGCCTTATCTAAGGCTATGAACGTCGTCTAAAAACAAAATTTGGTTTTCGTGACCCTGGTACACACTACCGTGCATACATACATGCATGTTGCAAGGCAAAACCACTTACCTTAACTCTCTCGATGGGTTGAGTTTGAAAATGGCAATATTTATTATTTCAATTAAACATTAGTGCTTACAAGATATGCTCAGATAACAGCGGCTTCAATGGACCTGAGGCAATAATTACGAAAGATAAAATACTAGGTTATCCGCATTAACATTCAGATATTAACAGATCAGTTTATATGAGTCAATATACAAACCAAATAGTTTAAACCCGAAACTAATCTGAATGCTTTACAATCTGAGGGACAGAATGCGATCAGATTTCATATGCTCCACAGTTATGGGTTTTACATATCCCCTCATGAATCAAACACAGTTAGAGATGAGATTACTGGGTTAGAGGAATAAAAAACATTAACCTGATCTGACAAACTGAATATATTCAAATATCTGAGAAATTGTGACCTGACTAATCTGATCAGTTTCCCGTTGGAAGCACTATTAAACACTATTAAAGTATTCGACTCCGATGTGACTCTAGTCGTTACCGTTCAAACTTCTAGAGCGCTTCGCTTAACCTCACTATTGTCAAAGAGCCCTTTTAATGAAAGTAACTTGTTTATACTAATGACATAAATTTTTTATGCGTGTTAAGTATTGCAGAGGGAAATGGGTGGTTTTTACTTGTACTTGCTTGTCGGGGTGCTTGCTTGGTCTGGAAAACTTGGTGTGGGGACAATAAAGACGTAACAAGATCTTTAAAATGAAGGAATATATCTAAGCGAAGCGAAATGTAAGCGCATTCTAAATAACGTATTTCGGTTAGTACATTGATTAACGCTTCAATCAACACTAAATCTTCAATTATTTCCCAAAATGTACCGCTCATTGTGAATACAAATAATTTAAATAATCACGGTGGTTAATTAACCAATACAAACAAATTAATCGTTAAAACAAAAGCAAACAGCCCAGAGTCCCGGAGAGAATTCAAATTGCACTAGCAAACATCAAATGCTATCTCTATTTGAACGAAGCGAAACCAATTCCAAAATCTTTATCTGATACACGAGTACATCCTGGTTTTCAGACTAGCGTTATCAGAACTTACTTTAAAATGGGATTAAATGTAATAAGCAGGTTCCACCGATTCGTAGGTCGAATTCGTAAACTTTCTCATGCAGCAGATAGACAGGGTCGTAACTAAAGGGGGTCAAACTGGGGGAAGAAGCCTATTTCTTCCGTTTTACTTGACGAAATGTTTCTTTAAAAAATGGTTCCAAAAAGATCATCAGAAACTTCATTTTACCAACTGGAAATAATTTTGCTAACTGATAAGAATTACGGAGAGGCTCCCCTATACCCTAATAGGTGGAAATACATCACCAAAATGTGTGAAAGTTTTCATATTCGGTTATTTCATATAGCATCTTCACCGAAATCAATATGGGCATTTTTATTTTGTTAAATAAAAGACTACATGAATACACGCGTGTCAATATTTCTGCAAATCATTGTTGTATAACACTAGTCATAAATGAAGTGCATAAAAATGTTTCACAACTTCTTAACCACATAAAACGCATTTTGTTGACCAATTTTTTTAAGAAGAGCGTGGTTTTGTAACCGAGGCTCAGCTCTAAACATTTATATCTAATAATGTTCGATCACAGGGGACACATGCCTCCCCCCCCCCCCCCCTGAAACAAAAGTTCGTACATACAATTTTTTTTTTTCCTTTTTTTTAATGGTGTGCCCAAAACCAAATCTTGGCTGCCCCAATGGGTTGAGGTCGTATTTCAAAAAGGTAATAGTTGATTTAATAAAATAAAAAGTGGTCTTGCCCAACTTGTTAAAATGTTGCTCTTACGTCACAAGACGCAGCTTTATTAGTATATTATTCGTACGAGCGATTTGCACGCGCGCTAGAAAAAAAACCTATATTCCTCGAGACTGTAGCGCACACTCGTAGACTTGTAAAAGTAAAAGACTGTGACGTAAGAGCAACATTTAAACCAGAAGGCCACGTTACAATATAAAAAGAACTATTTCAATGTTGGAATAGTGAAAAGGCCTTAAAATGTAGTTCCTTTTTTCAAAAGATAGTATTTTTCGAACCTTTTGGGAAATGGTTTGTTTTTAGTGCTGAATTTTTATTTCCTAAATTTGTAATAAGCTTTTTCTTGATTGAATAAAATTTTGATTTGAAGATTTGGAAACATTGGCTTTTTTTTAAAAAAAAACCTTTGTACACGTGACTCTCCATCAAACCCCATTTTCAATAAGGCGATCTCACTAGGTTTGGAAAAAACGTGTACTGTCGCTAGCAAATTAAATTTTTGTCATTCCGATACCACCATCTCTAGATACTTTGCTGAACCACTATTTAGCAGACGACAGTTTCCAGAGTCCCGAGAGCTTTGCTAATTAATAATTCAGTGACTAGTCTGGGGATGGCGCCACCGTCGTGGCTGCCGCGCGATAGTCGCCATGACAGGGTGGATTCGGCTAGGCGCTCTTACATTTCCTTAGTGGATCGCATCCTGAATAGAACTCCGTTATTACAATGTTTCCTGGGAAACGAAATTCAATTTCTGGAAATTGTTGGTGAGGAAAAACTAATCTTAATTAGATTTCACGCTAATTTAGATGATTACGCAATGAGTCCCCTGTAGCAATTTAGAGTCGGGCCGACGTCGGCAAAAGGTACTAAACACTAAAATCGGCCGACGGTCAGCCGACCTTTGGATTTAGGGTCGAAATGTCCTAGGGGTAAAAGGGTCGGCCGACTAAAGAACGTCGACTCTTTACCGCCTTTTAAAAGACCCAAGAACCGACTCCGAAACGACGTCGGGCCGACTTTATATTAATGCTTATTTCCGAACCAAAACTGATCTAATTATTAGATGCCACGTTTTTCGAATACAAATAAGTTTGAAGAAAATATAAAAGTTAATACAAAATTATCTCAGAAAATCATCAAATAGGCATAAAATAATTAAAATATCCCCTTTTCCTAAATAAATATGTTCTGTTTCATAAAGTTAATGTAAGGTCTATTTTAAGTTGGATAATGGTCGGCATACCGACCATAAATAGTTCTAAAAAAGGATTTACGGTTTTAGTGTCGAAAAACGTTCGGGCGTTTTAGGTCGCCATTTATTTGTCGACTATAAAGCGACTTTTCGACCGTACCCCGACCCAAAAACGAATTCATGTGCTACAGGGGGTACAGATGATTACGCAATGATTACGATGAGTAGAGAATAATTACGATGAGTACACAGGCAACCCAAAACTTTAAAATTGTAACAGATGAGTAATTGAGTACGCTAGAATTCCAATGAATACGCGTGATTACAGATGATTACGCGCTATTACAAATGATTACACGTGATTACAGATGAGTACGCCATTCCCGTACATGGGGGGCGCCAGGGGATGCTCAGCGCCCCCAAATGAGTACTTGAGCATCCCCAATCCGACCGACCCAAAAAAAATCGATTGCTCAATTACCGAAAGATATGATCTAAAATATTTGTATATTAATCAAAAAGGAAAATTACTTTTACTAACGAACTAGTATCAGTAGATATTTGAAACCATTTTACTAAAGTTTTTGAAAATTGCTTTCGCGCGTCTCACTGCACTAGAAAAACTTTTCAATTGTAGAAATATTGAACCAGCTTATCAAAAATGTTTTGACGGATATTTAAGGGCTACAACCGGGTACACGAAAAAGAGAAAAGTGATTCGACTCAAGGCATTGGCACCCCCAAAACGAATTTGAGCGCCCCCGAGTTTTGGCGGCTGTGTACGCGCCTGGAGTACGCGTGATTTCTTAAAGAGAACGGGTGATTACAGATGAGTATGAAGATTACGGGTGATTACAGATGAGTATGAAGATTACGGGTGATTACAGATGAGTATGAAGATTACGGGTGATTACAGATGAGTATGAAGATTACAAATGATTACGGGATTACGAATGAGTACAATAGATTACAGAAGATTACGTAACCATTACAGTTAGGGTGCACACCGATTACGGGAAGTGGTTAGCCCCCAGAGTATTTACAGCCTGTTTCATTAATTTCGGTTCATTAGCATAAATGTGACCAAATGTAGCAAAGATTTCCAATTTTCATTGGTTCAAAATACTTCTCAAAGCGTAAGATGAATCAACGTATTAGAGTAACTGAATTTAAACTATTCTTAAACTAACCGAACTTGAAGCGACTTAGACACTACTAATCGATTAGCTAATTTCAAACCCTTCGAAATTGAAATCAGATGACGTAATCCTCATCCAATGAAATTGAGAACTGTTGCTATGTTTAGTCCCATCTATTTGATTCAGAATGAATGAATTAATGAACTCGATTTGAAAATATAATTGTTGTTAAATATTCGTTGGTAGGTCTTTAATTAAACATAAAATGTGGATTTTACTTTAAAATAACTCAAATATAAACTACTAAATAGCATTATTTTTTTATTCATTTATGCAGCTATATAATATATAATTATATAATATATAATATATATGTACATGTATATATAATTATAGTCTGAAAGTACCAGTATGCTTATAAACTGGAAATAGGCCCGAATAAAACGAGCATTAACCAAGAAGCCAACATGTATTTATTTTATTGCTCTCGCTAGTTATTTTCGCGTGTCCTTCATCACGTACTAGAAAAATAATTACACTCATTTCCAAAAAGAAAGAATGATATAGTTACGCTACAATAAGGTTATCATTAATTACAAAGAAGTACGAGTGCTGCGGGGTAAAGTACGCAAATTTCTGTAAATCAGCAAAACAAATTTCCCCTCGAGTGCCATTTCCACGAACTAAAAATGTGAATACGCGCGGCGATAATATCGTTACTTTAAAACGTTCATATTTTCGAGTCCGGAGAATTTGGGCGTCGTCGGGCGCGTGAACATTTCGACTTTTTATCTGACTTTCCGTCTTTTATCAAGTTTATCGAAAAACTAATTAACTGTTGCGCAATGACATTGCGAGTCTTCATTTAAATAAGGATTTTCTTCAGGGATTACAGAACTAATTTGCAGCTTTAGAGAATAAAAAAGGCCAGCGGGGGTTACGCTTCACAACCCACCTTCTAATTTATGTTCGTCGCCCAAAAAAAATACAATTGAGTGGGAGTGAGTGGAGGGGGGTTTTCTAGTCTTAGAAAGCTACAATTCCCGGAGCTCGCCCCCGCTTGGGCCTTTTGCCTTTCTAATTTATTTGGGTACTCTCCCGGCAGCGCGTCGAAAACCTTCTTGCGCTTCTGCTTTTGTGGAAAATTTTGGAAAACATTTTTTTATTATTCATTAAGAGCGGCGGGAGGCGAACTTTTCTAAAAGGGACTCCGCCTGCTGAATTATTAATTTCTACGTCTTTCTCGATCAGTATTTTTATTTCTGTTTCTACCTTTTTTTCATCGGGACCTTTGAAGATTACAAAGCGACACGATTTGTTTTTGTCATTGTCAAAGTTTTAACAAAGGTTCCACTAGGCTCGATTTAGAAATTACCCGATATATTATTCACGGGCACGGTAATTTGTAATTGCTTTATCTTTCCTCTTCTCCGCACTCTACCTTCCTTAGGGGTGACCTTGGATTTTAGTTTGGTAGTTCTTAGCTAGAAACAACGTTTTTTAAATTGATATTAAAATTGCAGTTAGCGTCCTTAAAATGTTTTAAAGATTTAATGGATTGTCCCTTCCCCACTTACAAATCTAATCTGGCAAATTCTGTTAAAGGTTACCTTCAATTCAATTTTATTATAATTTACTTATCTTAATTGTTAGGTCTATCAGACTTATTTATTTTCATTTTGGACCCGAGAATGTAGTCGTTATTTATCAGGAGGTAAATTAATTGGAAAATTGTTCCACGTTCATTAATTGCTTTCACTTAATGACCAAGGATTATTTGAATAATATTTTAAATATAGATAAAGTTTAAAAACTGTATTCATATAACGTATTCCAACCAGTTTATCCACCGTACTATTATCTTGAACCAGAGCTCAGTAAAATATAGTTTAAGCTTTACTACAAACATTATTGAAATTCGAAGCCACCCAAAATAAGCGTAAAAGGCCACACCGATATTAATTAAGTGGGTTTAATCCATGATAATTTAAAATTTAATCATATTTTTTCCTACGATTATGAAACTGGGAACCAAAAATTTAAAAAGTAGAGAAACCATTTAAATACCTCAAATCTCTATGGAAATTTAACAAAGGGACCGTAGAAGTTTAAAAAAAATTGAGGATGATACAACATATTAGGAAATGAAAATAGGCCTCAAATAAATAAAATAAGATTCCCACGTTGAACACCATATTTACTAAAATTCTGATTTCGTAATATTATGCTATAACATACTAATAATCAGCTAGGTAATTACCCAATGCCCCACCTTAGGCCCAAGTCATCTAGCTACCTTTAATGCCTTTAAATCAGGTAACCTGTTTATACCACGTAGGTTAACAATAACAAGTGTTTATGGCAAGGGGAAACCGAAAAGCTCTGTGAAAACTCCTTAACTAATTTAAAACGAACTTACAAACTCTATATGTACGTGGAAGGAGTTGTTCTGATTTCTCAGCCATTTTCACAAACTTAGATCGAACCCGGCTCGTCTCATGACCGTCCTAACCACTCCGCCAGGGAACCAATATTATTTACTTTAAATTAAAAATTTAATCAACTTGAAATAATTTTACTTCATTATAAACTTAAAATTACTAGTGCCAAAAGCTATTTTAAAATTTAAAAAACCAAAAATAGCAAAAAATGTATAAAATAAAATGATAACTTTGCAAATAATTTATTTTAAAGTTCGGCACTTTGGGATTATCAATAAATCATTAAAATAAATATCCTTAAGGGATAAGAATCCTGAAGAAACTGCTGTAAATAGAACGTCTTTGATGTAATATTGAAACCCAAAATCTTTCTTTCCACGAATAGATCCAGCATTCCTCTTGCGCTTAAAATATATTTGGTGATTTTAAATGCTTAGGGCTATGAAGTCGTAGCTTAAGTCTCTTTTGATCGAATTATCTTTAAAAACGTTACAAATAAATATACCAAAGAATGGTGTATTCTACTCGATAAAATTATTGCGAGGATAAATAGAAAAATAAAAAACGTTTCACTTAAAATAGAGCGTATACAACAGAAAAAATAGCTATTAATTTTATGGGGGAAGAATACTGTACAGTATTCTTCCCCCATAAAATTAATAATGAAATTCACATGGATTTCAAGTCGTATTTTCCTTTATATCGATACCGAAGCACAAACAATGGGAAAGCAAAAGTTATCAGACAGTAAATGATTATTATTTCGACCATCCTAGTTTGCATATCAAAGCGGCAAAGCCATCAACCATAAAAATAGCCGCTACCTCACTGACCATCAATGTTTATTTTTCTGCCTAGGTCAGATTAAAGAACGAAAAAATTTAACTGCGGCGGCCTCGGTCAAATTACCCGCTTAAAGGGTGCTAAGTCTTCGAACCAACGTAATGGGAAAACTAAAGGTTTTTGTCCGCAAAGTTTTTAAGAAAATTCGTTTTTATAAAGCCATAGATAATAAAATCTAATAATTGAGAAAATATTACTATTTATAAGTGTAAACTGTTATTTTTTTTTAGAATTACGACTCCAAGTAATTTTCTTAGTACGCTTTTCGTTGAGCTTATGAACGAATTGATAATTAAAAAAATCGTTCAACTTCATAAATTATTTTATTGAAAGTTTTGACAAATTTTATTAACGGATAAAAAGATACACCATCAATTTTAATTTACGACCTTCGGCAGACACATTTCATTTTAACAAACACTGCAAGTTTACTCCATATTGTGTAAAAGAAATTGAATAATTATTTGTGTTGTATATTTTTTTTATTTAAATAAAGATTTTTTGTAACATACTTTCAGACAAAGCTTATAAAACCAAGTTAATTAAGTCAAAGTATATTTGGTTTATAAAATATTTCAGTAAAAATAAGTTTAAACCACATTCACTAGAGCTTAAAACCTAGTTTAAGTCGGTTTGAACGTCAGTTTTGGCCAATGAAATTGAGAGAAACTCGCAATGAAAACTCTGTTCAAGCGATATTTTGAATGCCGGTTTAATATACTAAACGAAGTCTAAACCTAGTTTCATAAGCCTTATCTGAAAAAAAGTATAATGTGGCTGTCCGTTGAAAACAAACTATAATTGAATATTTGTATCAACTATCGAAACCTTCTATGAGAGTGAACCTCCTATATTTCCTCTAATTTTCCTAATTTTCTCCCATAAATAAAAATGACACCGCTTGCGAACCCCAGTTGACAACTGTGTTGTTGAACAAAAATCAACTCAAATGTTGATTAGTGTGAATATTCCTTTTTAACTCATGATTTTAATTTTAAGAGAAAGTTGATGGAGATGGTGGACTAAGAAAATATTTGGCACATATGACACACGAAGTTGTCTAGGGTTGAATGGTTTACGATGAGTTATTAAATCATGCTGGTCTGTACCGGATTATTATTTCCATGCATGCGTTTAAAATTAGATCTTGAATATATGTCGATTTAAAAAATCTTTAAAATTATAGAGATTATAGAATAATAATAATAATAATAATCAGCTAGGCTAATACCCAAGGCACCACCTTAGGCCTAAGTCATCAAGCGACTTTTGAAGCCATTAATTCAGGTGGCCGGGTTACGATGCGTAGGAGGGTGGTGACAAGCCCTGAAGAATAAGGTAGGAGTTCCCAAAAGTGTAATCTATT
Organism: Leiobunum rupestre; assembly: GCF_980474605.1. Classification (NCBI taxonomy): domain Eukaryota; kingdom Metazoa; phylum Arthropoda; class Arachnida; order Opiliones; family Sclerosomatidae; genus Leiobunum; species Leiobunum rupestre. The sequence continues at coordinate 31,603,998 of NC_143391.1, read as the reverse complement.
GTAAATGTTCATCTCGAAAATGTGCTAAAATCGAACAATAAATAAATACATAATTACTATAACTAGGGTGGATGATCTCGACCTGCAAATAGCTAGTTTCGAAAATATACTACAATCTTTAAATAAAGAAATAACTACTACAAACAGGGTGATCTCGACCTTGATCTTGACCTTCAAAATTCCGATCGTTTAAATTGAAAATTTGTACACCCCTGCGATAATTAGAACAAGTCAACAGTGCATAATTTCAATACATATTATTTTGAAGGTGATATATCTTTCAAGTAACCTTAAAAAGATTATAACAACTCGCTACCTTAGAGCAAGAGTCAAGCAAGTTTGAAATCCCCTATTTGAGAAAAACCAGTTTCAAGTTCGAAATTTAGCGTAATAACAATGCTCTAATAATGAAAATTGCTAAAAATAGAGTGAAAATATATGTTGAAAATTTTGTACTAAGTCACCCAATTTAAAAACACTCAAGGATTCTTATTTTGAATTTCTTTCAATAGTCACGTATCTCGACTTACTTGACTTTTGCTCCCCAAATAGCCGTATTAAAGTCCTTCGTATAGTGTAATTTACATGTTCCACGCGTACTCCCCTCACGATACAGAGTGAGGCTTAATCACTCTATTGATAAATTAAAATTCTTTTGAATTTTGTTCATAGGCCTATCGTTTTCGCGACGTCATTATTCCACTATTTTTAACTCCACTAAAACACTGTTGTTGGGAGGTAAAATCAATAAATCAGACTTTTAGTGTGCTAAAAAAATATCACCTACCTTTACAATTTTCATTAGCAAGCTATGTCGAATGAGGTATCGTTGAAAAGCTATACTTAGTAGCGTCTCTTGGGTGACACCTTTAGATTCAATTTCAAAGCTCTAGTTTCGAATCAACTTTCGAAATGGTTGAACTTTTCCGCTTACTGGTTGCAAAGTTCAATGATTTTTATTGAAAAGCAAGCATTACAATTAAACGCAAATCGAATCCTTAATACGAAAGACCTTATTCTAGGCTGATTCAGTTTACAATATTAGTTTGACTGGATTGAAGTTCAATTTAGTAGATCTTTCGAGATTTCTCTAAGCATATTGTGAATATTTTCATATGATAAGTTACATTTTGGATGGTTTTAATTTTTTCAATAGGTTATCACTTTCAATAGCTAATGATATATGGAAACTTTTTATGTTACTTAAATTTAGAGTTTAATTTTAGTAGTTTTAACATTTGTTTCATTTTTTTGGCTTTCGGGCATTTTTCTATTTTTTCTTGTTTCATTCACAGAATAATTTGTGCTGGACCTCAAAATTTTAAATTTTGGCATCACCATAAGCTCATAATTAAAGTCCATCAGTTTGTCGAAATAATTATTGAATTGACTTCCTACCAAAAAAAGATAGAAATACAAAGTAAAATGCAAATAATCACGTACTGGTCTTAACCGGGTTGGCTTTCTGAGTGTTATGATGACCAGGCAATAAATACCAAATATCGGCCTAACGACTTACTTGTTAGTGGGATTTAAGTCTATTAAAAATTTTGAGGATATTTTTTAAAAACATTCAGTAAAAATTGAAGATGTGGAAATTGGTCAACTGCCACACTTATATGAATCATTATTATAAGCTTGTAATCTTTTGGCTAGCATAGTAAACTAGCATCATTTGGAGGAGAAAGGTTCATTGAAATCATCTAAATGTTGAAATCGGAACAAAGACTTCAAAAGTTGGAATCCATCCACTGAACCGAATCTCATTAGCTCTAATTCACATTCAATCGAATTTTTGTTCAAATATTTTTAAAATTATGCCCAATTAGCGGGTTTCGATGCATTGTGATTTTTTTATTCCAAATATGTATCGAAACCATAATTATAATGCAACGTCATTAATTAACTAATTCGATAAAATTAAACGAAAAGATCTCAATTTCGAGTGGATTTCGACAGCGGTAGAGTAGATGAAGAACAATAAAACAATGAATGGTGGATAAAAGGTAATTTTTTAATTAAGCTACTCGAAGTTGTATATGAATGCTATTTATTAACCCAAATTAATTTCAGAAACATTACAGGTAAAGACAATTTAGGTTATTAAATACGATTTCACTAGGTTCTGAGTACTCTCTGTTCGGTAAGGCTCATGTTGCAGGATAGAGACGACCCTCACATTCCTAAAATGTTATTTGGTTTAGTTAGGTTAAAAAATTATTCAGTTAACAGATAATACATGACCACAGCTCATATTTTGGCAAATGTCGATCAAATTGGATTTGGGTCTGAATCAAAAAGTTGCGGTAAAATAAAATCACAGTATCCCAAAACATTAATTAGTATTTATTTATCTTTTTCACAACTGCTTTTCCATCTAATAATTTTATTTAGATATTTTTTTTAAATATTTATTTTTGTCTTTCACCATCGAAAAAAATTAAATAAATCTTTCTTTAAATGTGAAAAATTCCGCTAAATTATCTCTTTAACAAATAACGACGATGACTTAGCTAAATAATTTTCAACTAATTGGCACATTTATAGTATTCAATTTTTCTAGGGTCTAAGCACATTTTAGAGCCCTTTAGACCATAGGGCACGGAGAAATAATATGACATTAAAATGACTAAAATTTCGCGTGAAGAGATGATTTCACACTAGTTTTAGAAATAAATCACGTGCTACACGTAATTTTACCGTCTGATCCATCTATTAAAATGAATTAATTCCTAGTATTTGGGGGTCCGTCCTCGCATTAGGCATTCGCCTATTATTAAAAATCAAAAGCTACGCGGCGTCCTAAAAAACATCCCAAAAACAAAACAAATACGGCTGTATGCAAATTAAACCTGGCGCATTGTAGCGGATACAAATTTAGCTCATTTTGAGTTGCACCTCTAGTTTTCGTATCATCAGCCGACGCGATTTAAATAACGCGAGACACGACGCGGCTACATTTTTCAGAATGAAGAAGAAACTAAGAAAGGCGGCAATGGGCGACGGAACCGCGGTCGTGAAGAAACGGTGGGCTTCGAAAAAATAAAAAGGAGGCATTTCTGGAAACGAGTGAACGGAAAAACAATCCCGAATTCATTAAGTCGCCCGTAGCGCAACAGAAGACTGCATATTTATCAAGAGCTCTCTATTATGCAAATGGCTTTTTCGGAATTAATTTGAGAAAGAAACTTCTTAATTAAGCCATCGATCCGCCGGATATAGACTCGACGAGAACGGACACAGCCAGAAGTCACGAACGACAGAAAATAGAAAAGATACAAACCCGGAGACTAAGTAAAAGGGACCTTCTCGCTGCGGGCGAACGGAGCGATTTGAAAATTTACATTTCAATCTTCTTAGCAATAAGACGCCTTCAATAATAGAAAGTTATTTTCGAGTACTACGGTCGACTTCGTCACTTTTCGCACCGGGTTTTATTTTAATCTCATTTGGCCGTTGGGTGTTACTTGGCTGGAGACAGCTTTAGTTACCCGATAATATTCGTTCTACTGCTAAGCTAATTTGACGCTGATTGCTAATGCCGGGGTTTTAGAAATAGCGTTAGCCTTCCCGCTAATAACTATCAAAGATGAGTATTATTATTATTTGAGTTAAGATCCTACTGGGTTCTATAATCGTTTTTAATTGGGCTAGACGAATAAGATTTAAATTGAAAAAAGATATTGCGATATAAATACAATGTTTAATGATAGACATAAAATATCTGACTTTTATTTGTGAAGAGTATCAAATGATTTATTGACGATTAAATCGTGATTATTATTTGGAAAAGATATTAAAATTGTCAATTAACCATTGGATTTACAAATAATATATATATAAAATTTCATGTAAACATTATTTGTCTATTGAAAGTTACAAGATCACTAGAAATGTTTGAAAAATTAAAAGGGTCTTCGACAAAAATTGCTTTGCAGGTTATATTCCATATAAGTTATCTCTCTTCCAGCCTCGGTGGTTGGTTTAAAGCACGTTAGCGATTTCATATTTATACATGAGTTTTCAAGCTCACTCCCCTCTTGATAAAGGGGGTTTTCCCTCGAGTTATTCGGTTTCCTCTTTCCATAAAAACTCGCAGTTTGGTAGAGTTTAACGGTAATAGTGAGTTTTGGGAGCTGTTGGCTCGCGTGGCATGAAAGGCTTTCAACCACCCACCTACGCATTGTAGCCTGGCCACCTGTTTAAAGGCATTAGAAGACGCTAGATGACTACAAGTGCCTAAGGTGGTGCCTTTGGTATTAGCCTAGCTGATTATTATTATTATATTCCAAGTGTAAAAATTATCCTCATTTTTCCAAATGCCTTACAAACTAATAAACTCAACGTAGCTTTCGCTGTACAAATGATCAAATAAACGTACAAAACTTTTCGTTAGTTACCGTAAGTCTGCCTCACCTTATACTGAAAAGGAGAGAAGGATCAATTACCGCATCAACATCATTCAAGGGTCTTTTTCGACTCAATCCGCTGAGGGGTGAATCAATCAGCCCAAATTATACATTCCCTTTCTCTTTCACTCGCCACTCCTTTATTTAACAATAATTTGCAAAAAGTTTCTCTTTTCTTACGCATTGACTGCGGGTCATTCCGCAGAAACGACCCGAGAGAGAAGAATGTTTCGAGGTGGCGCGGTGAGCTGGGACTTGCAACTCTTTCTCTCTCGCCTCATTCACCGTGCCATGCATGTAGAGAGGGGCCTCCTGGCGAGGGAATGTCATTAACTCCGGTACATCTACATTTTTCCCGAGGCCCAAAGTGATTCGTTATTAAGATATACGTACGCCAATGGCAAAGATTGTTATACCATTCTTCTTGGCGGGTAATGGGTCGGAAAAGTGCTCGACATTAGATAAATCGAACGGTGCGCCGCTCAACTACAGGCCCTTCTGCCGCCCTTCAGCCCAACTGCGAAATGACTCCGGATGAAGGAGAGATGATCAGTTCCGCTACCGTGTTCCGATGAAAAATATAAATTGCTGAATTTATAGCCTTGTTTCCAATAAATTTTTATTATTATTTTTATTTTTATTTAGTTTCTACGTAGTGCTTTCTTGATTTACATTCAGAATGCTATCAAAGCGCCTGGCATAAAATCAATTTATGAAGTATTAGCGTAGAAAGGAGTGAGAGAGAGTATAGATGTTCGTGGCGTTAAAGGGCCAGCCTAGGAAATTGAACAGATCCGGTTCACGCACGCTAAAAACGCAATTCTACTAAGATAGAAAGGTGATTTAATTTCGTAAGTTATTTCGGGCCATTTTTTTTTTACTGATATAGTTTCCTTTTTCGGTTCACCTTGATATTTGACCCAGTTTATAAAGGCAAAATCCCGACCAATTTTAGGAAGGGGAAACGAACTATAAATATAGTTTCGTTTTATTTATATTTTCTACGTCCAAACTCGCAATTTTTGGTTAATTTCAATTATGTAAATTGAGCGGCTTCGTCCCAGAACGAAATTAATATTTTATTCGCGTTTGTCTCGGTATAAATTAAAGGTTCTAATAGTCGTGTTACCGCGAAATAAATTCGTTGGGTGCATATACAATTTGATTATGTTTTCCAGCTTCCGTTGAGACGCCAATTCGTCACTGACAAACTGCGCAAAATTGTCGTGAATTAAATTATTCGTGACAAATTATTCACAATATTTTTTTCCCTTACAAATAGTAGCTTAGAATTATTTCGGTGGAATGATTAGAGGATTTAGCAAAGCTTTGATTCCAAAATCACCTTTGTACCACGTGTTGAAACGAGTAGTATATTATATATATCTTACCTGGGAAGGATCCATCCATGAACCTTCTACAGTTTGAATTCGTGAATGCATACGCTAATTTCAGGCTCAAAATGTATCTTATTAATTAAGATGTGAAATTTAAATTTTATGTCGGAAGTGATGTTGCTTATTAATAATCCTGGTGTTATAGTTTAAGAATGTCATGATTGTTGCGTTTAAAAATTGTTTCTATTTAACAATAAACAAGATATTACTAATGAATTTTGTGGAGGTCTTCGGGGTATGGTTTCTGTTTAGAATCCTTCGTAGAGGTTCAGGAATATATATAAATGTATGTGTGCGTGCGCGTATGTGACATTTGCGCTATCAATTAGGTATGACACAGTGTCGTAGCCAGGGAAGACACAGGTGGCATCTTTCTAACACTTTGAAGAACTAAATTACGTACGTCTGTTTAAAAACAATTATTTTTTAGACATAGAAATAAATAGGCAAAGTGTATAGTATTAAAAGCGGTTGTCGCGAGAAGAAAAATTACGCCTGGACGTATAGGAAATAAAACCACGAATGACATCATCGTATCCCAAGCTGGCATCCCTTTAAATGGAAAAATCATGATCCGTGACGACAAAGCTCCCAAAAACGGCTTGTAAAGTTGCAACGGGTGAAACGACAACGTGATGCGAGCCTATATCATTCCCGACTGCGCGGTACGGAGCAACGACGTCAATTATTAATTAGGGAGAGACCCCGACGTTTGGGAGCGAAACGACGGCTTGACCGTGGATTGGGGAGAAACACACGAGACACGCTTTAAAAATGTTGCTCGAGGCCAACTGCGGCCATGGAGAGGTTAATTGATTTTTGCTTCGGCCAATAAGGCAGACAGCCAGAAAGAGAGAATGGTACGCGGCAGGCCTTAGCCTGATGTTTCTTTTTCCAGCCATCGAGCACGCGAGACCCCGGCTAAAGAAAACTTGGGCGAGAAAAGCTACACTGAAGTACGGTAGACTTACGACGTTAGAGTGTACGTGAAGAGAGCTTGGAGGAGGAGGACATCGATCGACGCCGTAACCCGGAGTAAACCCCGCGCGCGCGGGAGGGAGAAAGAGCTAAGAAAAAGAATTTTAATCATGCAACACATGATTGCTCTTGTTGGACTCCGGCTGCCCGCGTTTATTCCGCGTTTGTAAGGAAAACCCACCCTCTATTTTCTCATCAGTTCCACCGAGTTCTGGAAAAAGAGGTTCACCTCAAATTGGCGCGCCAAACTTGGAAGCCGCCTCACTTCAAACAAAAGTATGGGCTTGCAAACTTTCCCCCCAAAATCAGTAAAAGAAAACGTTCGTCTTGTTTCTAGGGCTCTTTTTTTTTTGCGTCTCTCGTGACACGGAAGGCAATAAGAGTGGAATTCCCGCGAAGCGAGAACATCGCGCGAGCGCCTCCGCGAAAAACCTTTTCGCCTTCAATTTCACTCGACGAGAACGAAGTAGCGGTCAACGGGACAAGGACGAAATAGAAACGCGTCCAATGTCGCGATCAATTTACACGGTTCTTGGACTCGTTTGTTGGAGACACCATTTCCAATTATACTTACTCGTCTTGGTTTGTCGGAAAGTTGTCGCTGCGGAAATAGAAGGGATATCCGTCGTTTTATAATTTATCCTAAACTTTATTAAGAAAATCTTGATGTTACAGCTTGTTAGAGCTATATAGAGAATTGGCGTGGGACGTAAACACGCTGTTAAACATTATTTTCATTTATATTAAAAATGTCCAGTGATGAACTTTTACAGATGTTCCCGATAAGAGTGTAGCAGAGCCGCATTTCAAACCGTCAGTCATCCTGTATTTCAAATACACACGGAGAAATCACTTTAATATTTAGTCTAGAAAAATTTAAAGACATACTACAAAATGATAAAGCTAGTACCCAGCACTCGAAGATTTAATTTTAACGGAGTCACTATCCAATCCTGGTTCTCTATAAAGAATCGCGGTCGGGAATGATTGAAGGATGGGTCGCCGCGGGGTCCGGAAGTTTAGCGTTTTTTGGCTTGACCGAGCGTGCATTCGCGAAACAAAGACACCACGCGGTTACAGCCGTCAAGCGCGTCTTCCGAACGCGTCTATCTCACCTTCTAGAGTCTACGGTTCCGCGACGAGATGGTTGAAAGGCGGATGGATACGGCAGGAAGACGGCGTAGGCGGCCCACTTCGTTTCTCTAGTGAGGGTCGAATGAGGAGGCGAAAGAGCCGGTGCACTTACCAAATTGCGTATGGGCAAGCACGCGTGGTGAAGGCTGGTGAACGAGAAGAAAGAGGGTAAAAAGAACGGGGTCCCGCTCGTTCCGTCGCCGAGAAGACGTCAGCGGATGGTAACGCGGCTTGAAATGTGATCCGGACATCTTAAGCAAAACATTCTCTTCTAGAAGACAGAAACACGGAGTTCTTCCCATAATGACAAAAAGTACCTTCTGTCCGATTTTCAATTAGACGAGCTGCGGAAAGAAAACCGGAAATAACCGAAATCACTATGGCTTTTTACCAAAAACAATAGCGTTTCATTAGAGCTAGTTTCGATCAGCTTTTTTTCCTTTATTACAACTATAGCATATGACTTAAATCTTGAACAAATATACTACTGGACCCGAACGAAGAATGCTTTTGGAGACCAGCTAAAGCAGGAATCCATCCTGGCTAAACTTAATGTAGTTTTTTTTTTGCAACAAATTCTGTTTTTTTAAATATTCATGTTTATCACCACGCTTTTTACACACGATCCTATTGTGTGTATTAGTTTCACGTATTGTGCCCGCCGCCAGTGTTCGCACAATTTAACGCGGTACGTTAGAGGTACAAAGACACATGAAACGTTAATCGATTGGAAATATCATGTCCTCGCCGGCATTGTTAACATTTGTGAGAATGGGGCCCCGAAAGTGAGGCATTCGCCTATTTTAGTAAATTTTTTAAATTAGGACCGACTTTGTAGTAAATTATATTTTTAGTTAGTACTGATTATTTCTGAACTACGTTTTCGGTTGCGTTAACAAATTTTGATTTTAAGTGAAATTTCCGGCCAATTCGCGGGATATTTGAATTTCGTACAGGTGCCATTTAACTAAAAAAAAATTCGTTCGCCTGTCGCTACCTCATTTTCAAAACCAGTTATCTCAGAAAATTCGGTTTGTCTAAAAATTAATTTTAATGAACGGGTTCGCGTTTCGCTACCTTATTTCCAAAAACAGAACTCGAAAAATGCGGTTTGTCTAAAAATTAATTTAAATTAAAGTGTTCGTGTTTCACTACTTTAATTACAAACCAGGTAACTCGAAGGTTTGTCAAAAATTAATTTAAATTAAAGTGTTCGTGTTTCACTACTTTATTTCCAAAACCAGGTAACTCTAAATATTCTTTTCCGATAAAGTTCCTCTTGGGTTTCTTAAGTTAATGTACAAGATGATTGGAAATATAGTTCATACATCGAGGGGATTGTGTGTACTTTTCCGTGACATTTTGTTTTTAAATATTCATGTTTATTAATTTTTTTCTTTTTAAATCCTAACATGTAGCGGTATTTTCAAGTGAAAAATACTTTTTGAAATCGCTTGATTCAAAAATGAATCTTCGGTTTTCCGTACGTGTTTTATAGTTGGGTGGAAACGTTTCGCGTTTGTAAAATGGAGTTTTTAGTTCAGTAATTTATTTGTCCAAGCTACGTAACTGTGGCTATTTAGTAAACCGTAAGAGGATTTTAATCTTTGTCTATACAGGTGGGGCAAATACCTGTCCTATGTTAAACAGAAATATTTTAATCATGATATCTCTTACCTATTAGGAGAAACATAAACCAAAAGCGATGATAAGAAACCAAACAATCTGAGTATTCTCGTATCTGGAGGCACTGACAGAAGATATCCCTACAAATAAAGAACAAAAATATGGATTATAATCTCGTATCCACCACGAGCTCAAATATTAATTGTTATATCCCAATTTCCTTATTTAAAACTCATAAATTCCAGTTCCGTTTAAATAGGGCTGAAATTCGTTATTCTCTAGTGTAAGATATACAGTAGTAAATAATATTAAAATCTATCTAATATTTTTATAACTCAAATAGCATCAGGTATCCGTTACGCGAAAGCTCTTTAAATGCGTATTTTGCGCCTTTTTTAGACCGGAAGTTCTGTATAAGTGGGGCGGAAATTCTTCGTCGTCAAGAGTAAGATATATATCGAGATATATATATATTTCCGGCTAAACAGTGCTGTCGTCAGCGAGGACGATCCTGAGTGATATCTCTCCCTCTTCCGTCAGTGGGGCGTGTATATCGGTCCGAAATAACAAGATTTCTGCAGTAACAATTTGTAGAGATTGTACAAGTGAGTACAATATATATGTGTTGCTAAGGATATAGGCCCGGGATTGTTTTAACTCTTAATAGGAAATCAATAGGATTAAACGACGACCATGCCGCTATAGATAAGTCTCTCCGGCGAGTCTGGAAGTCTTCCACTCAAAAGCGAGCTGGCTCCATTCGGTATCTTCCCTTCGCTAAACCTCATTCATTTCGGATGTACACGTACCGTCTAAACCAGTTGGATATCTCCAAATCCTCCTTACGCTTAAACCCCCGGGATTAGTCGACTGTTAAGCCGACAGCCGACTGAGGGGTACGATCTACGGCCAACTTTATTGGTCCGAGCTATCAGTTTAGTCGAGGCTTTGTCTCTAAGCCGAGCGGGAAGTAAGTCTTTGATCAGAGAGAGTAAAGACGTTATATCTCAAAGTTTCAGAAATCGGCGATTTGACGTTGATAAAGAAAGGCTCTCCTCTCTCTCTCTCTCTCTCTCTCTCTCCGCGCTCGCGGAGATGCGATTGATTTAATCCTTATACAGGAAATCAATAGGTCAAATTACGTTAACGGCCTCTTATCAACCGCTTTTCTATTGATTTTACGCTTACGCGAAGGGACAGGGGTTCCCGCGCGGCTTATTTTGTTGTATAAGATAACTAAACTTTGCGGATAGCCTATAGCCGGCCTGACTCTAAAACGAGGCTCTCTCTAACGTTAAACTAGCGGAGTATATGGAATTCTACCATTGATCACTCTTTCCTGCATGGCGCCGGATCGAGATTTTCTGTCTCTTCCCTTACTTTTATTGGAATTAGAAATAAAAGGGTGCAGCTTCCGAAAGCGGAGATGAAGCTACTTAACTATATTAATGATTCCCGGTAAAGGAGGAAAAAGGAGAAGCGAATTATGGGTAATCGCGCGCCGGGGGTTCACGTTTCCTCTCCGCGGCTCTTCTATCGATAGATTTGGCCAAAAACCTTATTAGTGGGAGTTTATCTCTTCCTCAACCCTGATTCCTGACAACGTAATTTCGGTTCCGTTAGAAATCCTGAAGATCAAATCATAGTCGGCCTGTTTCATCAAAGACCCTCCGTCGTATACGATTTTACGAAGCCTCATATTTTATATTTTTATCGGACGTAATTGAGAGTTCAAGAGCTCGTCATTTTGACTTTTTTATCACTAGCGTACATTCATCATTCATTATAAAAAAAAACCGTTGACGTAATGCAAAATCGAAGCCTAACTTTGAGCTTCTACCGTTACTGGTTTTTAGCCCCCGTAAACCAATCACACTAACAAGGAGACTACCCGAGGTGGTTATCACCGATTTTGTTGAAACTCGGGGGTTAAGTAGACCTTATGGTGGTATGAAAATTCGCAAAGGGAAAAGTTGCAATGGGCTTTAGCTTTCCTATGGCAACCCAAAATGTTTTTGACCTCTCCATTTAAAAAAGCATGGGATTTTCTAGTTTACCCAAATTTTGTTAAAATTTAACCAAAATTTATCAATTTTAGCCAAAATCATTGATCAATTTTACCCAAAATAGGTCAAATTAATCTTTTTGGGTATGTTTCGAAAATAAAATTTTTTCAAATTTTTTAAGTAAGTACCCTGTGAAACTGAGAAAATCCCATGCGCTTTTTAAATGGAGATTTTTTGTTTTGAGAGATCAAAAACATTTTCGGTTGCCATGGGAAAACTAAAGCCCATTGCAACTTTTCCCTTTGGCCATTTTCATACTACCTATAAGGTCTACCTAACCCCCGAGTTTCAACAAAATCGGTGATAACCACCTCGGGTAGTCTCCTTGTAAGCCAAGGTTATTTGAAAAAAAACAAGTATCGCTAAGAGTGGACGATACTGTTCAAGAAAAGAAAAAAGATAAACACGAAGTACATTTTTACGCCAAAAGGTATTTTTTCAGGTTTTATAGATTAAATATGATATACTAAATATCAGTTAATAGTTTTTATTGAATTAAAAAACCAAAATTAAAAATTACTAAAATATAAAGCGCAAAAAATTACGTAACAATATCAACCGCGTTAGATTGCCATTTTGAAATTTTAAGATCACGTGGTACAAACGACCTTGCAAGACTCCCTCGGAGTCTCTCGAGCTGATTGATACGCGGGGAGAAATAAAATGCACTGTGGAAGGCTATCGAAAACCTGTCCTCTTAATTTACTGTCCATGCTGGGAGCCACTATGCAGGGCTTGTCACCACGCTCCTACGCGTTGTAACCCGGCCACCTGAACTAATGGCTTCAAAAGTCGCATGATGACTTAGGCCTAAGGTGGGGCCTTGGGTATTAGCCTAGCTGATTATTATTGTTATTGTTATTACCGTAACTTTCATTTTTTTACAGGTTTGTTCGAAACCGTATTAAACTGTAATTCGATTACTCTAACTGTTTATTTAAAGTCCATTACTTTTATTTCCATTAAAAAGCCAGTAAATGTTGTTGTTTTCTAGCGTAAATAGCACGTGAAAAAGTTTCGCCAACTTTAGGTATAACCAAGGAATATATACAGGTGAACAGAGAATATGTGAGCAGCACCCTGTTGGCTTCCTAATTTCCGGAGTAAACCAAGCCTCTCCTCGTGTAATCTGTTTCCCTTTTCTCTCGGTATTCTCTGCTCACTCGAATGCATTCTTGGTGTAACTAAATATATGAACACTGAATGCTACCAAAGATAATATCAAACTTCGCACCCTACCTTCGAATTCAGTGACGTTTTCGGTTGATGGTTTTGCAACGAAACGATTACCCACGCAACCTCCGAAAACTCCACCTTCATCGGTCGCTATCTATCGTTGCTTACCACGGTAACTTTGGAGCTAGTTGTTTCGCAGCAAGTGGGAAAGCGATATTGACTACGCGCGAGGCGGCAGTGATTTCGAATCTAGGGTACCAGCTGTCTATGCGCGTCTTTCAAATATTTTTCCACGAATAGAGCTAGTATACCTGGATAAAGGCTTAAGTGATACTATATGCGTTGTTAGTATGTATTATGAAAAATAAAAACGCCGTTACATTTGCATATATATATTTAAAAATTTCTTTATAATATTTACATGATCGTCTGACCGATTTCGTTGGGCTTAGCCCTTCATCGTCGGAGACAAAATCTTCCAGATTGGCTACAAGATAATATATACAGACCGTCACTACATTAAAAAACACAAATGACCTTTATACGTTTAGGTCTCGAAGAGCAAAAATGAAAAAACTATATCTAGGCGCCATCTGTATTTAATATTTCTATTGAGGTTTTAACCAATCTGGAAGATTTTGTCTCCGACGATGAAGGGCTAAGCCCGACGAAACCGGGCAGATGATCATGTAAATATTATAGACATTTTTAAATATACAGGGTGTATCCTAAATGGTGGTAAGACCGAGCGTCTACGGGTTCTACAGATGATTTTAAGACGAAAATGTTCTATGGCATTTTTCCGATTTTGGCCACCGTTTCGAAGTTACGAAACGATTGATGTATGGACGACCCCTTCATTTAACTTTACATTTTAATACCTTAACGTAAATTAGCTGTTTCATTTTTTCGTTACCATGGCGATTATCTGATTTGTTTTTATTATAAGTTTAGTAAAGTTTATTTTCACTTATTTCCTAATAGAAATAAATAATCGCCATGGTAACAAAAAAAATAGCGCGTTCGCGTCCCAACAAAATGATTATGTAGTGAGCGCGTGAATATTTTATTCATTCGTTAAAAGTTGCCTTCGCCGAGAAAGATTTTTATTTTGGCCGCGTGCCTATGTTTATGAATGCAACAGCTAATTTACGTTAAGGTATTAAAATGTAAAGTTAAATGAAGGGGTCGTCCATATATCAATCGTTTCGTAACTTCGAAACGGTGGCCTAAATCGGAAAAATTCCATAGAACATTTTCGTCTTAAAATCATCTGTAGAACCCGTAGACGCTCGGTCCTACCACCATTTAGGATACACCCTGTATATATATGCAAATGTAACGCCGTTTTATTTTTCATAATACATACTATACCTGGATAATAGATGATATTTTTTTTCATAGTGAGCATGGTTCTGTCAATGGAGACGACGCACTCGTAGTTGACGGGTTCACCGGTAGGCAGACTCCGGTCGACGATTTCGTGGGACACTATCGTGTCGAAGGCACCGTTCGCTGACGTGTCGTACTGGGAGCGCAGGTCGTAGACCATCTGCGGTTCCTTGTCGTATATCGTCGTCCGATACAGCATCAGATGCGGCATCGGGAAGATGGCGTTCGCTTCGCAACTCAAATTGGCACCGGAATTCGTCGACTTGGACAAATTCAAATTAAAGCCTTTTGGCGGAGCTGTAGCGGAGAAAACAACGATTACAATCTCCTTCGCTTCGATATATTTCCGAAAAGGGGTCGAAACAAGAAAGCTCTCTTGATGATGGGTGAAAGGGGGGGCAGTAGATGGGGGGGGCAGTATTTAATCTCAACCTCCGTCGCTGCGGATGACACGCGTTCTGTCATCTGCGTTTGAGAGAGAGAAGTGGGAAGTGGAGAGTTAATGAAAACAGAGAGATCTCTTACCGTATACTGTCATGTATTTCTCCGCGGTGTCTTGGCTCTTGAGGGAGACGACGTGGCAGCTGTATTTGCCGTTGAAGATAGTGGTCGGCTTGATGATGTTGAGAGCCCGGTAGCGGGCCAGTTCTTCGGACGGAGCCGCCATATAGTTCATGTTGATGTGGCTTTCGAACCGTTTCGAAGCGTACCGCGTGTTGTATTCGGATATCCATTGGTAGACGGGTTCCGGGTCGCCGTCTAGGAACCACTTGACCACCACGTTTTTCTCATCGTTCGTGTACGAGTACTCGCAGTCCAGTATCACCGAGTCCACGGTCCCGTTCTCGACCCAACGGGGAACGCTCATGCGTTTGATTTTCACCGCTACCGCGCCTTTATTATTCAGGACGCAAAGTCAAAACACGACGGTGAAGAGCGCCACCAGACAACGGAAATGACGAACGAGTCCAATTGGAAGTTCGACGAAGAAAGAGCGTGAAAAAAAGAAACGCAAATTAGTTTGTAAAATTACCCAACACAATATTACCAGGAGTATATAATAAAAAATTAAACGTGTGCCTTCGCCGGCTCGAGGCAGTTTTGGAAGTGTACGAGCTTCCCTACACAGCATCACGGTCCAAAATGTAGCATTTATATTACGTCACACACCGATGTAAAATGTAAAAATTAAACTGTTTGAGATTTATCTCTTATTTATAAACCATATTTTATCTTTTTAATGTTAGAAAAACCCTTTATTAACAAATTTTACGTGCTAATGTTTCTTCAGAAACCTATTTTAACAAATCAACGGGAGCTTGCGAAGATACATGTTTCAAGCGAATAGAATTAGCAGTGTGAGAAGATTAATACAGAAATAATACTTATTCCTAACAGATATATTATATACTTCTGATAATACGTATACTTATATACTTCTGATAATACGTATACTTATATACTTCTGATAATACGTATACTTATATACTTCTGATAATACGTATACTTATATACTTCTGATAATACGTATACTTATATACTTCTGATAATACGTATACTTATATACTTCTGATAATACGTATACTTATATACTTCTGATAATACGTATACTTATATACTTCTGATAATACGTATACTTATATACTTCTGATAATACGTATACTTATATACTTCTGATAATACGTATACTTATATACTTCTGATAATACGTATACTTATATACTTCTGATAATACGTATACTTATATACTTCTGATAATACGTATACTTATATACTTCTGATAATACGTATACTTATATACTTCTGATAATACGTATACTTATATACTTCTGATAATACGTATACTTATATACTTCTGATAATACGTATACTTATATACTTCTGATAATACGTATACTTATATACTTCTGATAATACGTATACTTATATACTTCTGATAATACGTATACTTATATACTTCTGATAATACGTATACTTATATACTTCTGATAATACGTATACTTATATACTTCTGATAATACGTATACTTATATACTTCTGATAATACGTATACTTATATACTTCTGATAATACGTATACTGATAAAATTTATTATGGACCACTACCCCTAAAGATCTTCGATAATTTTTTAGGAAAATAAGGTTAGTATTATCTAATATGAAGTGGGACTTAAAATCAAACTTTGGAATACGTGGCGACATCTAACCGACCGATTTCAAAATGAAGAGAATTATGGAAAATATCGGTACAAAGACTTTATATAATGTAAAACATAAACAATAGTTCATTAAAGAATTTGTATCTGTTGACTTGAGCCCAAAATTAGTTTCCTAAACGAAATATTTAATCGTTGTTATATAAATGAAAAAATAATTTAAAATGTTTGTATTTTATATAATCACAATAAAATATTACGATTAAGTATGATATACAATCTTGTAACAAGGCCAAGTTTTTTAATTACAATTTGTTTCCCAATGACAATATCAATCAGCTTTTTAATGCTGAATGGTTGAATCGGAATATAAAATTAACTATTCGTAGGCTACTCGTGGGTGTGGTCTATTGTCGTTGTTAGGGTAACTACATTAAGTTAACCATGATATTAAGATGCCCATGGTGGTCACGTCATTATTTGTCAAACAGAATCCTGTGATGTTTTGTGCAGTGATATGTGAAATAGAATAATGTCATGGTGTTTTTAAAGTTACGACACTGCGCTTGACAGACTGTCAATTAGTGTCATACTTAAGTTTAAATCGTTATTTATGATATAAACTATCATTTAAAAGCCTATTTATAAAACGGATTTGATCAGCCTTTCACGCGTTTTTACACAGTAAGACGAACAAATGGATAGTATCACTGGCATCCTACCATAAACAGTAAATAAAACTAACAAAAGATTTACTCCAACTTGTTGAAAATCGCTTTCGCGATACTTATAGCCGATTATTCACGGACAAACCCACGTAACCAAAAATCCCCGAGGCATAATCAACTCGGCAGAAAATTACTTTTCAAATAGATATAAAAGTAAATTTTTTATTCTCGACAACGAACACGGAGACCTAGATATTCCATTTTGTATCTTAAATCCTGATCATAACAACTCGAAAGACCCACTTTTTTTTAGGGTACCACGAACAAAACCAAAAGAAAAAGGATGAAAAAACGAAACGAGGGTTATCAGCTTTAGATACGTTCTGAAGAGAGAAAAAAGGCTTTCGTTGGAATATACTCTTCAAAGTCCAACCTCCCCTTCCCTTTTGACTCGATAAATAGTCGTAGCGAAGCTATAAAGACATAGTACTAGAAACGACTTTTTTCCTCGAGAGCAAAAACGAGAAAAAGACTTCTCTCTATCAGAATCGAGGGTTTTTGCCTCAAAAAACCTCAGCTAGGGTCCGTCGAGGCGGGAAATATTTTTAAAAAGGAAAAAAGAAACGTAACGATACAAAGAGCCACACTGTGCCCGCTTTACATCCCCCCCCCCCCCCCGCGCTCGCCAAAAAAGAAGAGAAAAATGTCGAGTCTATTTCCTTGAAAGCTTATGACAAAAGTTATTCGGAAACATCTTTCTCCTCCGCGACGCGAGAGGGAAGAGACGACTGTGTCGTGTGGGAGTAGCCCAACATTCCCCATCAAAATCGAATACGAGAAAAACCTAGAAGAGGAATGTATAATGCATTAGTTTCTCCCTCGCCCCCCTGTCGTACGTTAAAAGCGATGTAGCGGTAGCGGAGAGGTTGGAGGCTATTTTTTTCCCTTCGAAACAATGTTCGAATGTATAAAATTCTTTAATAAATATTTTTTGTCCGAAAAGCGAATAAAAGTGGGAGTCGTTTTTTTTTCGGTTATCACCGCTTTTGAATATTTGATGGGCGACTCAAGGATGCCGATTATACACGGTTACGATTTCATTTGCCTTTCAGTTTCGTCTGGAAGAGAACGGGGTTTTTACTTCTCGATTGTTCCGCGCTCTCCGCTCAACGATGATAACGATTTACGTAACGATTTTCCGATCCATTCGCTCGTTCGACTTAATAAAAGAAAAGAAAGTTCCGTGTTTCTAAGGCGACTTATATCACTGGGGGAGACGCCTATTTCCGCTACCTACCGGAAACTAAAAACATTACCGGCTAATGATATTGTTGGAGGGTGAAATTATATTACGCAATTCTTATATTTTTATATTACGGAGATTAAGCCCTTAGTAAAAAGACGCGTAGGGTTTACTCGACCACACCAATGGATCTGCTTTGTAATTAATAGAGAGATTAAGCCCGTACGATAGAACGCGTACGCGTAACTCTGGGATATTTTAGTGCTAAATTTCTTTAAACGATTTTTTAATCACAATAAGTATTAAAAGATAATCATGGTACAATCATTTATTTAATAAACTCTCAATTACACGTTTTGTTGGTAAACCCAATTAAGGATATTTTTACACGTTTTAAGGACAAATTGTGACGTCACGTTTTGGACAGCGTGTTATCAAGCGACTTTTAAAGCCGTTGAATGGTAGCATCTCTCTACAAAAAGCAAAACTTATCAGGCAGTATAACGTTTAATCAAGTCAAATGTCCTAAAAATGTATAAATATTTTTTAAAATAACACTGTGTTAAGTAAAATGAATTTTTCGGAGTCTTCTTTTTTATTGTTTTTTAATATATATTGGCGGTGTATTCATCAAAATGTTGTAATTTTTTTCTGTTGTAATTTTTTCTTTTTTGATTTATTTTTTATATTCATGTTATACACTCTTTTACGAAGTAGGCCATTTCATTACAGGCCTAATTTAAAATAGTAGAGGCAAGGGCACCTGCACGTGCTCATCAGCTCGAGACGTCGCGTGCACTTGACCGCGTGAAGCGGCCTTGCATGCACTATTTAAAATCAGACCTCACAAATAAGGATATAAAAGAGTGTATAGATATAAATGTATACCGGAAGGCTATAAATCGCTAGTGGACTTTGCCCTCCACTCCACTTTAATAACTCATTGATTAATAAAAATTAAACAATTAAACAATTATCTAGAGGACATCAAACCAGTGGCGTAGCTAGGGGGGCGGTGGGGGTGGTCCGCCCCGGGTGCCACCCGGTTGGAAGTAATTTGGGGGTGACACCTGACCGTGAAAAAAATAGAAACTTACACAAACTAGAGACTAGTAAGTAGCACACCATGATATCCGTCCCGGGTATCACCTTAGCTACGCCACTGCATCAAACTAAAACTTAGTTGATTTAGGCTTTAAAATGGATTTCCTCCACAAAGTCAACCAGGGCTTTGTCATTTTGTTTGTTTACATCGACTCCCCAGTTCAGCCAGATTTTTGGACAAATAATGAAAAAATACTTTATCAAAAAAATTTACTTAATTTCCTACAGAAACTTGAAATATACCACTATTATTATTATCATAAGTAACATAATAACAATAAATATGACACTTCCTATTGCTTTAATGCTAATTTTCTAACCGAACCTTTTTTCGGCACTGATACTCTCTTTAAGCTGTGACTTACCGTTTTGGATGACTACTTTTGGATAAAAATTTAAGCCTAATATCGGAGAGCAAGTTCTGGAGTCACGAGGGGCTTTGGCTTTGTTTAGAAGCCCGCGTGCGAATCACGCGTGATAAAAAAACACGAGCTCGTGGCGTCGAGAAAAACTTTTTTTAATTTTTATCATTTTAGCCTAATATTCCGCCTATCTATCGGAAACCAGATATTTTGGCTTAGCGGAAGTCTCGCGTATTTTAGACACTAGAGGGCTCTGCGCTGAGAAAATATCTTGATTACGCAATAGCTATGATAATCAGTTTGGTTGTAAATCTCGTTAATTTTCATACTTATTGTTATTATGTTACTTATGTTATTATGAGATGAAACTTTTAATTACATCCTTTAAAACGCCGATTCAAATTTGATATCCCGTCGAAATTTTAATTAAAGTGAAAATCCCGTTACTATACCTTTGGTGGGTTTAACAAATCAAAAGCAAAGCGATGCTACTGAGTAGTGACATCTCGAATCAATCGCGACAACGATTGTCTTAATCGATACATTATAATTCAAAACGTGGAACCGGCCTTTCATCGCGTAAGGTCAAGGACTCGCGTACGAGATTTCTATAACTTACGAAAACTAAACCAAAATGTATAATTCATGACTGTTTGACATTTTACCACGAACTTGAATTTGATTCCCAAGTACTTTACGTCTAAGTTTCCCCTCATTTGTCAGCGACAAAGTACCGCTTTTATCGTAGAGTTCAAAAAAGGTTTTTATCCGATGTCGGAAAAAGTCCTATTTTTCATCAAAATAAGCGATTTAAAAAAATAAAGAAATTCGGACCAGTATAAAAGATGTCCGCGTTACTTTTTATTCTTGGACAAACGTCAAAAACACAATTTTTAGCGAATAGAAAATTTAATCTTAGTATTGATGACGGTCAACTTTACTTTCACATTGGCAAATTTAATCTAGTTCCTAATGTAATATAATCCGCAATACGTGTTACTAAATAACTTCATTTGTCAACAGTGCAGAGTTCCAAAAATAAACCATATTTAAATCTCCGTCATAAAATGAGGTCAAAGGAGAAATAGTTCAAAGTTTAAAAATAGCGTCCTTTAAAAATCAAATCTCGACGCATTAGTGATAAGAGCTCCCTTCATTTTCCAGAATAAACCCGCCCAATTTTTATCCCTCCGTTCAAAAATCACAGCGAACGTCAATTTAATTTTAGTAGCTTGTCTGAAACGTAAATTGACGCTTGAATTTTTACGAGGACTCGGGAGAAACCGTGTAATAAGTCGCGTGTACCGTTAAGCCTACTCGAAAATGGTATAGAAAAAAGGGGCGTAACGCTGGCGAGTCGGACCTATACTAATCGGATTACATATCGGATATTCTCTCTATGCCACCCCCCCATAAAACTTTCCCCCATTTCCCAGGCGTGTTTTTTATTTGCTAGAGAAAAACATATCAGAAACTCGAAATTCACCTCCGACGAAGCGCGCTTCTTGTTCCGTGTTTACTCGGGACATACGTCAATAGTGCACTTTCCTCCTTATTTCCCCTCCGATCTACGAGCCTCGTGCGCTACACGGCCAACTCCGTCCTTTATTTTTAGACAAGAAAGCGTACGCTTGAAGTTAGTTGGGTGCTTTTCTCCGCGGTGGATTTGAAGCTTAGATGTATATTACGGCGTGCGATATCGTATAAATCTAAACGTTACATTCAATTCGCATTTCGTGCGCGGTTCACTTTTTTGATAAATGTCCATTTTACGTGCCTGACTCGTCACGGAACCCGATGAATATTAATAGTGGCCAGCATTTAGCTCTCTCTCTCTCTCTCCCTTTCCGACCGTCTCCGAATTATATGGTCAGACCAGAATACCGCGACGTTGTGTGTACGCCTATATTAATCGACATAGAGAGCCTCTCGATCTATAAGAAGTTTTATTCTTTTTGCGTTTCAAATTATTTGATAGGGGAGAGGGACTGTGTGTGTAACACCAACGAAAGGACGCCGTGAATAAATGGATATTGCCCAGACGATATATTTTTCTTATTTATCTTTTACGCTTTCGGGTAAGATTTATTCTAGAGTTTACATACGCGGGGAACGTTAAAATTGTGAGGAAATTTTACGATTGATTTTTGAATTAGAAATACAAAAAGGGAAGTTAAGGGAATCACCGGTTTACGTGAACGCCCGCGTGACTTTTACAAGTTTTTTTTCTACTTTGTTATTTTTTATGTAGACATTGGTAAAGGTAGAATGACTTTTCATAGGGGTAACGACATTGGAGAACGATTTGTCCTACTACCTGGCGCCAATAGTCTGATATGTAGAAATTCTATATTAGCTAAAAAAACTATTTAGTTTTTTAGTCTTTCTCTTTCTGACGAGATTTTCCAGAAAACCACTTTTGTTTATAGATTTGACATGAAACCTCGCTTGAAATAATATTAGAAATCGTTTTCTTTTATTCCCAGCCCACCAATTATATTAAATATGCGCGATCTAGTATAAATAAATATATTAAAATAGAACCCCTAAAGGTTTCGTTCTAATTGTATGTTTCCTGATAAGCAATTTGTGAATTGGTATATTCTTTCGCGAATTAACCGAACTTTTCTTATTAAAATTTCTAACGTAGTTCTAAGATAAATTAAACTACCGTCAATCTGGAAATGGAGAACAATATCAAACACGGATAATCTGGGTTTATTTCAGGGAAATAAAGACCATACATTAAAAAACTACTTAAGACTAATTTATTTGGCAGAATTATCAAAATTCTTTAATTTCAATTTCCGTCAAATTGTTAAACATATTTCGCACATAAATTTTTAAAACAAATTATATATAAAAACAATTAATATAAAATTAATACAGTAACCAATAGCGTAACCAAGGTTTTGGGTGGGGGCACACAATTTAAAATTAAATAAAAAAAACAATTATACATCCAAGCCTACGTTTCGGGGGGGCACGACTTCGTGTGTCCCGCTAACTACGCCACTGACAGCTTACCAGATTTATATCAATTATAATTCTGTATTAGTATAGTTAAATAATACTGTTATTTTATTATCAGTCTTCTTCTATTTAGAAATGACACAGTACAAACGAATGTCAACATCTTTTACAATTTGTACAAAAATATAATGTTAGAAATAATATTTAAGCAACACCGGAAAAAATGTTCAATATCGTCAAGTATTTAGGTTTGGATCAAACGGAAATAATAACTGTCTTAAATTAATTTTAAGGCTTTAAATCGTCCGAATAACCGTATTACAATAAAATAATTTCCAACAAAGTCATTAAAACAACAAAATGAAAATATCGTTAAATACTGGCAGCCGATATAAGGGTAAAAACCTTCGAAAAACTAATAAAACATTTTTGTCGCGGTAAGCCTTTGGGTCGTATTTCCTCCATCAGCCGAATAGGGTGGAATACATATTTATTTAGCAAACGGGCCTCGCTAGGAACACTTTATAGCGCAGTCCCTTCAGCTATATTCCGAGGGGGCTTGTTTATTTTTCTGCCATAACAGTAACGCGCGCGGAAAGTCGAAAACGGGCAAAATTATCCGCATATTTCAACTTAAGAGCGCCATCTATTTTCCGGTAAACAAAAATGTTTCCCTCCTGCGCGGGAGAATCGCTTTAACCGACCAATAGCGCCTGGTATGAACTATAAAGGTTGCGTTTCTAGCGCCTCCGGCAAAGACTATATATCGAAAGGAAGGAGAACGCGTTTAATAATGTTTCTGCGGGAGTAATATAAATATCGCAATTTCTAATTCGAAGAGTGTGGCTCCGCGCATTGTTTGCGTAAGCTGCCGTTCTCTTCATCGCCGAGAGGGGCTTACGATCGCTGGGTGGGGGCAGTGGTGGGTGGAACGGCGGGCTATCGTAGGGCAGTCTAAAAACGCAAATGAACCGAAAGCGTAAACTTTAGCCGCGCGCACGTGGCCAAGCCGATGGTTTAACATTGATCGAGAAGTAGGCCTTCCTTGGTCGATAATATTATATCTAGAAAGGTATAACCATTTTTCCGCGGTCGAAGTGGCGGCGGTTTTATGCAAAACCGCTCTCCGCCTTTTATTTACATAAATTTTCCGCTTAAACCGTTTCCTTCTACGCGTCATTTGGCGGCGCTTTAAGAAAAGCGATTTATGACGAAGAGAAGGAGAGACACCGTCGAGGCCTAAAACGCGGCCAGATTTTCCATAACAATGTTCTCCGAGATCCTAGTAAAGCCATCCTCTTTGAAGTGGCCACACGCCAACGGCGTGAGCGACATTGAATAAGAAAGTGAAATGAAATGGCCACGTCTTTCATACGCTGTTCCTCGTTTTCTCCCTTCCAGTAGATTCTACTTTTACGGACGCTACGGACTATCTAAAACCTTACGGATGGTCTGGCCCATCAGAGCCCAAACGCTTCGGTGCTTTGCGGGAAATATGAACCTCTAATAGAATTCGCGGTATACCCTTATCGGAAGAATTTTTTTAGGTACTTTTGCGGAAATTTCACGGCACTTACTATTAAAATAACGCATTTTTATCGCGATATTTCAGTTTTAATATATGGTTTATTCGTAAAGGATGGATGGCCGTTTATCGCTGTTATTTTAAACTACTCAAATTATTAGAAAAATGGTTGAAACGATTCGCAAATTTTAGATAAAATATCTATTAAATTTCCTTTGAACTACGAAATTTGACATCGCAAATGGAAGTTCAGATCCCTATCCAAAATTGAACTGCTCTGCACTAACAAAGGAGAGTACCCGAGGTGTTTATTGCCGATTTAGTTCAAAGTCGGCCGTAATGTAGACCTATATGAGATATGAAATTTCCCAAAAGGAGACGTTGCACTACCCATTCGATTTGCCATGGCAACCGAAAATGGTTTTGACCACTTAAAACCAAAATAAGATTTTTTTCCTTTTTTTACCTAAAAACTGTTACAATTTTACCCCAAAAATGTTCCAATTTACCCAAACTTGAGAACATTTACCTAAATAAGGTCCAAATTACCCATTTCGTGATTTTAATTTTTTTTTTAAATTTTCGTAGCTAGGACCCTGTGAAACCGAGAAAATCCCATGCTTTTTTAAATGGGGATTTTTTGGTTTTAAGTGGTCAAAAACATTTTCGGTTGCCATGGCAAATCGAATGGGTAGTGCAACGTCTCCTTTTGGGAAATTTCATATCTCATATAAGTATACATTACACCCGACTTTGAACAAAATCGGCAATAAACACCTCGGGTACTCTCCTTGTAAAAACTATAATGAACTACCATTTGGGACGTCACATTTAAATTGCTAGACAAACTTTATCCGAAGTTCGTGATTTAAAATGATTATACAAATAAACATTGTCATATTTGTCTTTCGATAAATAAAGTATAAACTTTTGAATTAAGTTAAATATTTATTCTATACATGTATTTCTTATTAAATAAAGTATTTTTTCAAAGTAGTAAAAAAATTTGGTCTATAATGCCAAAATAAACAGTATAAATGGTGAGTTTTCAATCCCTGTGAAGGCTTTACAAACAAAAATTCCCAAAACGTTATGCTAATAATATTCAGCGCTTCGGGCGCTTTTGAAGCTTTCTTGGTGAGGTTGTAAAAATGTCATGTAGAAATATCATACGCGGGTCATATTGCCTACTTATTTTAATATTAAGATTGGGGTATACTTTATTTCCATATAAATAGGGAAATACAAAAACCAAATATTCCACCGACGTCAAACAGTCTATAAAAAAATAATACAAAATAATTCTGTAAACTCGCCTAATAAAATAAAGAATTCTCAAATAAAAAATGCAATTACGTATCGAAAATATTTTGACTATTTTTGGCCAACTAGCGCCTGTAGAAGTGTTAAACACGCAGTGCTTTGCTGCTCTAGGAGAAGACAACGTCGTAAAAACCGTTTCAATTCGATAGGAACGCTATAGTACGAGCATAAGGACATTTCGCGTTAGAACCCCGTTCGCTTTTGCTGGTATAATTGGCGACTCGAAACCCCCCGACTTCCTTTATGGTGTTATTTTTAAGAAAGTGATGATCACGTGCAATTATTTTCATTTAAATTTTAAAAGAATTTCGTCTGCATGAGCAAGGCCTAAAGATCTAGCTCTTCTTCATAGAGTGTCATTTTTAAAATGGTTATATTTTCTAGAATTATTTAATAATTTTAAGTAATTTATTCCTGAACAATATACTGAAAAGGTAAGATAAATTTTCTCACATTTTGGAATTTTGACCTGTATTGGTGGATCTTAAAATTCATTTTGCACGTAAAAATACGCCACCATGTTAGGGTATAAAAGCAGGTAAATAAGCCTGTTATACCGTACAATGTAAAGGTACTGTTACGCTCAAAAACTTAATTTTGAAATCGGTCAATTCTTTCTAGTTTTTTTTTTTCCTACTTTTCAAAACCCATAAATACCTCACGTGTATCTGATGTCTAAGCCACATGCTAATAAGACTAATATTTAAGTCCCTCGAGACTCTCACGCCTTTGATAAACTTCCACTAGTCTTTGGTTCGCCCCAGTATTTTGATATACGTGGCGCCATCTCGCGCTGAGACTTTACACGGCCTTAAATTCGTAGGCGAAATGTCCTTGTCTATGGTACTAGGATCTCGAAGATCTGACCTAGTAATTTACAACTCAGTTTATTAATTTCATCGGAGCATCGGCAAACGTATCGAAAGGAATAGATGTATATTGATTTTCTGAAAAAGAGTGAAAAACCCTTTTTACCTAAGGCAGACCGTAGCGCGGCGTATAAGCAAACACTAGCGTTGGTCTAATTTAAAAGCTGAAAAATTAAACATTTAGGTACGTTGTAGCCATCGCTTTTAAATTTCATCCATTAAAAGATGCGTAGGCTCCGCTTTTAATCTATTAGTAAGAGAGGTAACTTTCGAAATTTTTAGGAATCAGAGACTATATTAAATTTTTAAAGGCGAGCTTTTGGGGGAACAGGCCATGCGTGCACCCCAATTTCCTCGAAGCTGAAAGGGCGCGTTCATACAGGATCTGTTACGTACAAGAGAAGATGGAGTTGAAGTTCTTTCTCGGCCCGAATTTCATCAGGTAATTGGATAATGATAATTCTTGTAATATAAAAGACTATAATGAGACGGTAATTGTGGTCAAGTATTAGACAATAATTTACGGTGAGTTTTAGATGATAATTGCGAGCAAGCAATAGACGATAATTGCGAACAAATATTAGATAATAATTTACCGTGAGTTTTAGACGATAATTGCGAGCAAGCATTAAACTATAATTGCGAGCAAGCATTAAACTATAATTGCGAGCAAGCATTAAACTATAATTGCGAGCAAGCAATAGACTATAAATATTAGGGGAACTATAATAGACTTAAATATTAACGATATTAATTTAATTAACGTTAATATTAAATAAAGTAATAATTTAAACTCTACAAAAGAGGGACAACGATATGCCATGTCAGTGCCAAATAGCATCAGCACTTTTTGATACACCATAAACACAATGTTTTCCTGTATGAACATTCCCCATATCATAAATGAACTTATTTAACGATGCGGGCCTCCTTTGATATGTCTCGAGGACGGAGCGTAATCGGATCGCGACTGACTCTAATGTAGAACTATAGGCCCAGTTCGAAATAGGATCTTAACTTCTATTATTTAAAAGGAAAAAATAACAAACTGACTTACAATGAAGGAGATTGGCGCGAGTACGTGCGTCTAGAGAAATAGA
Source organism: Leiobunum rupestre (assembly GCF_980474605.1). NCBI lineage: Eukaryota > Metazoa > Arthropoda > Arachnida > Opiliones > Sclerosomatidae > Leiobunum > Leiobunum rupestre. The sequence continues at coordinate 31,576,498 of NC_143391.1, read as the reverse complement.
AGGGATGTCAAGGATTTCCGGGCCGCCATAAAAGTCAGGGCATTTAGGGGGGGGAACGGCACGCCATAGAAAATTGTAATTCCATTAAAGACGGGACCCCGTTTCAAAAGGGTCAATCGATAGTTCACAATCGAGCTCTATATAGTTACATAAAGAAACTTTTCATCTCCAGCGCCATTACCGCCACTCTCCGGCGAAGTGGCCGACCGGCAAAAACTATTACTTAATTAGAGGAAAACTTTCGACCAGCCTCTCGTTCTTCTTGGCTTTCCCATTTTTTCCCAGAGCGTCCAATCTCATAGACGAACGACTAGTACTAAGTTCAAGTTTGAAAGAAACGCCCTTACAGGAGAGACCAAAAAAATCGATTAACTTCATGGTAACGTGTTTTTTTCTTGGTTCGTTCTTCTATGCTTAATGCGTGTAAACAATAGATTCCATGATCAAATTTCTACCATTTAATTTTACCCGCTGGATTAATTGTAATTGGATTACGTAATGAATTTTATTAGATAAATAGAGGTTTTCCTATAACGGGATAGACTTTGGTTCGGACATAATAACAGTAATTTTTATGTAAATTCTGTTCTATTTTGTCGTTCAAAAAAATTACACTTAACCAGAAATATGTATTGCTAAGATAAATGCTAATTGGAAATTGTTTTCCATTCAATTTATGTCTATTGAAATCTCAGTCAAAAGAAATAAATATTTTAAATTAGAATAATTAGCTTTATTAAGTATATTTATTTTCGCGTCCCAAATCTATGTTGTCATCTATGCTTTTAAATTGGCATTAAAATAATACCTCTACAAACTTTGCCCCTTCGGTGCCACTGTACGATATGGCAAATGAGAATACGTGTATTCGACTTTGAGTTCAAAAATAGATTTATCCGAAATCGCTTAACCCAAAATGTCTCCAGAAATTCCTTATATCTTACGTCTTAAACGCGAACAATTTAAATTTAATCACTAAAACCTTTCTTAAGTAGAAAAGACCTTTATTAAATCCTTGTTTTGTGTCTAAGCCATTTTAAACCACGAGTAGCACTCATTTTACAGGTAGATATTAAAGATTTACGTACAAATAGGAAATTATATCGAAATAGAGACACCTGCGTTTTGTTTCAGAAAACCTTTCAGATTCGAGTAGAATCTTTAACGACTCGTTTATTCAGGTGTGAATTTTCCGGAGGGGCGTGTCTAAAAGATTTTCAACCAAATTTCAGCGATAATTCTGACCAGACATCTATCATTGCAATATTTAAAAATAAATGTCTATTCAATGATTGGGGGTTTCGTTAAGCCAAGGCTGAGAAGATAAATCAATGATTTTAACATCATTTTTGTGCTCGTTAATTCAAAATTTAAAATTAAGTTTAGTTGGTCCGATATATACTATATATCTTATAAATATTAAATTTATTTTCTAGGGGGATCTTATCCTTAAGGGATATGATCAAATTTTGAATCTTGTTTATAGATTTTGCTTTGCGCCAAAACACGTTTCTAATCACTTCCTACATTTTAGGTAAAAAGTTGATAGCTAAAAATCTTTTCATTTAAAATCTCTATTTAGTCTAGTTTTTGGTAGAATTTGTTACGATGCATAATCACCGATTTTGATCAAATTCGGGTATAATGTACACCTCCATGTAACTTGAAAAACCTGCAAGGGAAAAGTTGCGACGGGCTTTCGTTTTGCCATGGCAAGCGAAAACGTTTTTGACATCATGATTTGGAATTTTTAACATTGAAAATAACATGGGAATCTGAAGGATTTTAAGGGTCCCCCAATTGACCAAACTGCATTTAAACTTGATTACATTTAATTTTTAAAATCAATTTAAATGTATTTTTAACGTTTTTGAAATTTTCAAAATTTTTCATTTCTTTAAAGGTTTCCCATGTTATTTTCAATGGGAAAAATTCCAAATCATGATGTCAAAAACGTTTTCGGTTGCCATGGCAAAACGAAAGCCCGTCGCAACTTTTCCCTTGCAGGTTTTTTAAGGTACATGGAGGTGTACACTATACCCGACTTTGAACAAAACCGGTGATTATCACCTCGGGTCGTCTCCTTGTGAGTAGTATATTATTGACATTGGTAGATGAATATTTCTCATATTTAGACACTGTACTGAGCTAAGCCTTGATTGAACCATAACAGTGAACATCAGCTCGGTGATAATTTTTCCTAATTGGCATACTTATTGTTATTATGTTACTTATGGTGGAACGCAGTTAGTTTCTGTGAAACAACAGTCCAAGCGTGGTGTGTTGGCATTGGGACAGAAAATGCTTTTCTATAAAAACTTCTGGAGCATTTCTTATTAAATTCAAATTTTAAAACTCCTAATAAAAGGGATTGTATCCTCAACTTTTACGGGAAATTAAATTGATTTTATTTAAATAGTCTAAAATTAAATGAATTACAAATTACCCAGGATCAAAATATCATCTGCGTAACGTTTAAAAAAATCAGCCGTAAACGGTTAATTAAGAAGGACTATATTTTCTAATTTACTAATATAATTATTTACCTTCCAAATACCTAAATATTTTTTAAATAAAAAATAACTATTTACTGTGAAAAACGTATTGGTATTTCGGACAAACTAAACTAAGACGAGTTTAAAATTTATTAGAACCGAGTTTGATCGTTTTAAGACTGCGAACATAATCTTGGTACTTATTTTTTCCTCCCAATTGGATAGTGAGAAAGTTGTCTAACTATTTCACTTTCTCCGAAGACGTTTCGCTAATTATATTCTCCGACGCGAATGGGTGAAATATTCGTGATACAAAACGCTCTCCTCCCTGCCGCCATCTTTCGGGAGATTGCGTACTAACGCGATCGAGACGAGGGAAGAATGCGTTTCCGGAAAATTCGATTTATCTTAATAACGGTGGCCTTTGGCGTTTTGGTCGGCGGCGAACTGCGGCCGACCGACCACTTAGAGCTAGGCGCGTTTCTGCTGGGATTCGTCCCGCGAGCTTATAATAAAGGATTGCCATTATCTCGATCTTTCCTAGCAATATAAAAGGGCCAATTTGTTGGCTTACGACTAAAGAGTTGGGACGCACCGTTTCAAACCTTACAATGGCTTTGTCTACTTTCGTCTTTCGAGAGAATCTCTCGCGGATAGCGCTATACGAATGTGTCTCGCGGTCGAGTTCCACTCCAGCTTGTAAAGAAGAGAGCGCACTTTCGTTCCGGATTAGGAACTTCAATCGTAAAACCGGATTAAGCGGCACTCTCGGAGCCCCCGGATAAGAGAGATCCAAGATCACGGAACTTCGATAATTACTTCTTTTTCGAGTACTCGCGGCTAAGTCTGGATTTATATCATTTCCTTGGATAAAATTGAATTTACTGGCAAATGGGCGTGTTTAAATTAAATCAGTTGAAGTCGTAGCGTAATTGAGTTGTCTATAAACTGAAAGGATGACTTAGACTCTGGAAATGTCCGTAAGTATTTTTATTTTTGGCCTAGTCTATCTACGATTCGTAGCGTAAATGCTTCTAAGTCGGCGATGTGAAAAGTACCCACTTGTTTCACGTCACTTTCAGTAATATGGAAATGTGTTTTGGCGTTAAACAACTTTAAACCGTTGTGAGGCTTGTACACTCTTAAAAAAAGGTTTTTTTAATGGTATATTAAGAGTGTAATATCTGTAAAAAAACACTCTTTAATGTTAAATTAAACGCCCTAAAGATATTTTTATTGTCCCAAATTAAAAACTTGAAAAGGTGTATAAAGGGTGTTATATTACCCCGTAAATTGAGTGATTTAACACCTGGTACGGTGTAGCTCCCTTAAGGCAGTAGTTTAGTACCCTAAAAGGAGTATTTTAACACTTTAAGGGGAGTATTTTAGTACCCTTACGGCAGTAGTTTAGAACCTTAAAGGGAGTAGTTAAAAACTTTAAAGGGAGTATTATTGAACCCTTAAGGGAGTATTATTGAACCCTTAAGGGAGTATTATAGAACCCTGAGGGGGGTAGTGTAACACCCTGAAGGGAGTCGTTTGGTACCCTAAAAGGAGTGGTCTTGTACCCTAGAGGGAGTAGATAATAACCCTGAAGGGAATAGTTTTATACCACAAACTGTTAACAAAGGAACCAAAACGGAGGACATAAGCACCCCAAACAGTGTAAATAAACACCGTAGCAGGAAAACTGCTTTTTAAGGTGTAGAATAACATCCTTTTTAAACCTGTTAAGGTGTTAAATATGGGACAAGAAAAAACCCTTAAAGGTTTGAAAATACACCCTTTTTTTAAGAGTGTAGCGCTCAATAATAACATTGTCTAAAAATAGGCTTCGTTGTAGACTTGTGAATAAAAAAAGGCTAAACATCCGACGTCAACACCAGTAACATTTATAGGCTTATACTGTTATTTCTAGAGTTCAGTCAGTAAGGTCAAAATGTTCTGATATTCCTCTGCACTATTTTTCTTAGTAATATTTAAATCGGAGGGAAAAGTAGGCCGGTCTGACACTTGGCTCATTTTATTTGTTAATGCGCGCCTTAGTATACGCAAAAATATCCAAAAATATCGCCAAATAATCTGAATATACGATCAAGAATTACCAAAATAGAAATCGTCATCAATCATTCGATAGAAGAATGTAAAAAAAAAGCCGCGACACTTGAAAAACTCTCCGCTCTAGCCTCGAGTAGGCGTCTTTCCAGCTAGACTTATCTGATTTCGCGCTCTAAATATAATTTTTACAGGTCACTTCGAAAAATAGTCGAGAGCTCACTCCCGCTCGCGCGAAAAAAAAAGCCCATTTTGGAGCTTAACGCGCGTTCAGTAGGCCCGAGGGAATCGAAATTACCGACGGCCCTCAACAAAAAATTTACAATAACGGCGCGATTTTATCTTATAATCTAATAAATTTACCAGGAAATCTTATCCGGGGTGCGCGCGTACGTATAAGAATATAAAAAACAGACGCGTGACTTTTCAAGGCGCACTCTTAAACAGATTGGAACGCCAAACTCCCCCACCCCCATAAATCTACACCCGTACTCTTTTCTCTATATTCTTCAGTTTATTCTCTTCGGTACAGCGATACCGGTACACGGGCGTACTGGTAGGGAATTCTGGCTGACATAAAGGGGAGGAGGAGGGTTCGCGTAAGCCTTGGTCTTGACAATAGGATCATATTGTCGATGTTTCCCTTCCCAGGGCGATAAAAATCAACGATTTATAGAGACAAATTCAGACTGAGTCATCTTCGAGAGAAAAATAAAGCGCGAATCCGGAGCAGTTCCCGGGAGACTCGAACTCGTCGAGGATTAAGGGAAACTCAAACTCCGTGAATTATTTATTCTCATCCCTACCGCTCTGTTTTTAACGGGATGGAGATGCAACTAGAATACGCGAGACCCGGCCTTTACCCCCAAATGATACTTCGCCCCTCCCCCGTCGCTTTTACCGTCGCTAATAACGTATTCCTTGTGAAGTCGCGGAAGTCGACTCTTATTAAAACCCAAAATTTCCTCTGGTCACCCGGCGCTTTCTCCATCTCGGTTCCGTAAAAGAGTTGAAAGGTGAGCGCAACTACGTGAGCCTGTCTTTCTCTCTGATGTTGTTATTTGAGCACTTAGCGTAGGAAGACTGACTTAAATATTACCCCTAATCAGACCGTTTTCAAAGACTAACGGAATAGCTAGGAAACCTTCTTATAAACGTTATAAAATATGTATTACAGTTACGCGTTTGGTTCTACCCGTTTTATAATGCTTATACTTTCTTGTTTCATCTTTTAATTCAAATTTTACTCCTTTTATCTTGTATTATTAAATATTTTTGAATTGTTTAAATGAATATCAGTTTCTTTTTGATAGTACCAGAAGATTATCGTATAATTTTTACGACAGAAGTTTTCATATAGGTGCGTGTTTCGAGATAATAAAATTATAAGTTAAAGGAGATAAATACTAATTTCGTAATAGATCCTTCAGATAATACTTAAATAGCACCAGATAAGCAAAATATAATTCAATTAGTATTAAATAATTATAATTCTTCTAAACCTTACAAAAAAAAGAGCCAACACAGGGTGTTTCAAAAGGTTATGTACAATTTTAAGGAGTTGTAGGGGGTGAGTTGAGAAGTATGCCTGTTTTTCCCCATTTTTCTACGATAAGTTAAAAGAGCGCCAGAGAGCTTCAAAGTGTGGCCTACTAGCCCCGGGAAGTATGATGCAACCAGCGCAAAACCAAGTAGCAGGGACTTTAAATACTGTTTAAGTTTACTTTTTAACGCTGGTTTACAAAGTCCTTTTTTACCTATCCCACGAACCCAAACCTTAATGTTCGCGTTTCCCTGCTGCTGTACAATTAAGTAATTCGAATCATGAAATGGATTTGCTACTATAAGGAAACGATGTATTATTCTTGTCGGGGAAATTACAAATAGGTCAACAAGTTTAATCCAGGAAACGTATTAAATTTAAGACGAGGACAGGTTGACCTACTTCATGTAAAAGAATAAAAATAAATTCGTGTTCAATTGAATTTCCCTTCCTAACTAAAATATGCAAACAGATATTTCTCTGTCGTTTGTTCTTTAAACAGAGAGGAGCGCGCGCACCAAGAATATCACGTAATTTAATTTATCTGGTAAAGAAATGGAGTTTCTCTTAATCGAAAGGCAACTTAAATATTAAGAGGGAGAGCCAGATAGGAAAAAGTTCCTCTTCGCAGCGTATTCATTCGGGTCCCTCTCTTTCTCGCGAGGATGAAAACACCCTTTCTTAGTTCTCGTGGCACGCAAAAGACCATTTCGGTTTCGCCCTTTCTAAGACAATAGCAGGGTTTCAGCCGAATCAGGACGATGAAACGCCTATTACAGAGCGTTGCCCTTATAACATTTTACGAAGTTTGAAAACGCGCCTGATATTGTTATCAAAATCACGTTCGTATTTTTTATGGCTTTGTCCAGATAATACTAAAGCTTTGTGTTACTCATGAAGGAAGTATAGCACTAAAAATTACATTTTTAAAGACTTTAGATATTTCCCGTTTAACAATTTAGCCTTTATTGTACTAACATCACGAAATTGGACGAACTTCAAAATATTTTTAGTATCGTTTGATATTTCCTAGATTTACAATTTTTGGATTTATATTTTCTCCCTTGCTTAAAAAACCAAACTATAAAAATTTCATCACGCATAAAGACCATTTAGAAATTAAACCTATATTTACTAGCATCAATCAACTTTGAAATGTAAACTATTACGAATTTAATTAAACAAGGGTGCAATAGAACTAACAACGAAAGTATAATATATACACTAAAATCCGATCAAATAGGATTCGTTGCCCTACATATTAAATAATTAAACTTAAAAAACTATCATTACTATCAATTTCAGACGGTACAGTATAGAAACCGTATAAAAACGAAATGAAGAAACGACAAAAGCAGATTTTCCGTTAAGTGAAAACCTTTTTTCTACATTCCGTCTTTTTCTAAAAGCGAGAAAGTGGAATCTTACACGACCTTTATAAGAAATAAAATGAATAAATTTGTACGAGATTATTTAAGTATATCGAAATCCGAGCTTTTTAACAGCACGCTAAGGACCAATTTCAGTCAGTCGCCACAGAAAAAAAATAGTAAAGTTAAAAAAACAAATAAAAATCTAAAAATAGACGAAGGGAAATTTCCTTACTCTGAATATGTAGAATAATCAGAAGAAGCGTCAGAAACTTGAGTGTGTTCGTGGAATTGGCGAAAGGCTTAAGAAAAGCCGCCAATGATTGATCGCGCATAACGGGTTTGAAATCGAGCGAACTTTCCCAATGCCGAAGAAATCCAGCCACTGATTTGCCACTTCTCGAAGAAACTTGACACATGTTAAGAAAGAAGGCCGATAACACTTCCCGGGAAATACTTTGAGTCCTTTCTCGCGTTAAATTATCTCGGCCAAAACATTAAAACTCGACGACGGTCTATGGACTAGATCCAAAAAGTCAAAGAGCCAACGACGTGGGGCCAGCGAGGCAGGGTCTTCGGTCGTCCGCCGGAGGAACAGGACCCACGAAGAGGCGCCTTTAAGAGCCGACGCGTTTTTGCGCTTCTGGATTCTCAGGAACTCCCTTTAAAGCAGCGGCGGGAGGCGGTGGCGGTGGCGGCGGCGACTCTCTCTCTCTCCGTTCACGCAGCGGCGAATAAAGGGTGGCCGCGGAGAGCGGGTGGTGTGACCCGAACGTTGATCATCGATTGCAAGGTCCATTTCTTCGCCAGGGCCAAGAGGTAAGCCACGTCATCGCTGCTGCCATCTATCTAGCGGTGGGCGTGCGTCGCGCTTTTCTTCCTGGGCTACACGCCGTCCCTGAGTAAAGGACCAGTCTCACCAGGCACGGCTGGCCTGAAATTACGCGCGGGAGCCGACCCAAAGAGAGAGAGAGTGTGTGCGCGCCCCGTTTTCCGGCCACGCGACGCAGCCAGCGAGAAAGCCTTATTATTACAGGTCTCATCTAATTTCTTGTCAGGCGCCACGCGAGAGGCGACAATTTTCGCTTTTTCCGACGGCGAGTTCGTGGCGAGCATTGATGAAAAACTTTTACCCTGAACTACGTTTTTTTTTAACTTCATACCCGCTCAGTTCCACTATCCACCACTGAAGCGTATGCTTGAGAAACGATAGTAGTTGAATTAGTAAACTATGTACCAGGGTTGTCAAAAACCCGGTAAAAACAGGTTTTTACCGGGACATGTGGGAAAAACTGGTAAAAACCGGAAAAAATTTAAAAAACTCTTTTCATGCTAAATTAATCATTGATATATCTATTAAGTGACTAATTTGGTCATTGCAAATAGGAGAGATGAAAAAAGGCCAGAAGAAAAGTGAATAGAATAGAAGAATATACTGCTTTTATTATTTATTTTTATGGAATTTTGCCACTAGAGGTGGAAAAAACCATGGAAGTACGATTTTCCACACGGTTTTAACAGGAAAACAATAGGTGGAAAAAACCGCAGAAAAATCTAGTTTTTTCCACCCTTGGCAAAATTGTGCCTACCCTGCTATGTACTGATAATATAGTTTTTAAATTTTTCGTCAGAACCCCGAAATCTAATTAACAAACCGGTTCTTGTGACCAGTGATTTACAGAACTACTGAACCTCGAAATCTAATTATCAAAGCGGTTCTTGTGACCAGTGATTTACAGAACTACTGAACCTCGAAATCTAATTATCAAAGCGGTTATTGGGACCAGTGATTTAACGCCAACAAAAACATTTATTTAATTAACTTTCTTGAGAACCAGTTATCAACGTGATTACAATTTAATTAAATTTATCCAACCTATTCAATAATATGGATGTAAGCCATTAGGCCAGCCTTATATTCACACATGATACTAAACGCATTATTTAACGTTTCAATTAAAAAATGAGGGAAATTATAGAAAAAAACTGGTAGATATTAAAGAACGAAATGTTCGAAGAATCGAAATGACAGTAGCGCCACCTTTGGTTGACATTGCTCATTAACGTTTGTAGGTGGTCGAAATTCGACAGCATTACAAAATACTTGAAATTCCTTTCAACACAAACTAACCTAATTTCATTCGGAGTGAAACCCGCTCGCGTATAGCGCGCCCGACTTGTTTCTCTCTCGATTGGTGTATAGATCTTCTAAGGGGTAAAATCGAAACGCCTATTTCAAGCAGAAGGCTGGCTCTTTTGGCCCGTTCCGAGTTTGTTTTTCTCCGGATGATCAATATGAAATGGGCCCGGCGTCGCGCGCAAAGTGTCGTCCCCCAGCCGAGCCTCTATCATATCGCCAAAGCGAAAGAAAAGCTCATTTTGCCGCGTTGTAAACATTCAAAAGGCATTAGCGCGCGCCCTTTCGCGGATGACCGTATATTAGGCTTAGTCGCGATGTTTCGCCAGTTTAGTGGCAAAATCGATCCGGCTCGGCGAATGGCTCTGGCGTAAGGGACTTTGCTTTTTAAGCGACTGAAGTGGCGCACCACGTCCTCGTTAATTCGTTTAAATCATTCAGCGCTAACAAGGAGACATCCCGAAGTGTAACCCACCGATTTTGTTCAAACTCGGGGGATTGGTAGACCTTCATGTATCATGAAAAATCGCAAAGGGAATTTATTCAATGGGCAACCGTTTTGCCATGGCAACGAAAAATGTTTTGACAACACAAAATATTAAATTATTCCATTGAAAATAACATGAGATTTTGACCTCAAATTGATCAAAAGTTGATCAATTTCGATGTGTTTTTTGTCAATTTTTATCTTTTTTTTTTCTATTTTTGGCATTTTCGAAATTTTGAAATTTGTTCAAATTTTTCACAGGGGGAACCCAAGAAATTGGTCAGAATCCCATGTTATTTTCAATGGGAAAATTTCCATTTGTTGTTGTCAAAAACATTTTTCGTAGCCATGGCAAAACGGTTGCCCATTGAATAAATTCCGTTTAGGATTTTTCATGATAAATGAAGGTCTACCAATTACCCGAGTTTGAACAAAATCGGTGGGTTACACTTCGGGATGTCTCCTTGTGAGTTGGCCGAGAAATATAGCGAGGGGATTCTTAGCCGGCTGAAGACAAGAAGCGTGGCCTAATTATTTCGCGATACAAGACAGCGACTGCGTTAGTGATAAGTTTAATTTCGGAAACATTTAATGGGGGCAATGTTGTCAGTTTCTGAACCACCTCGTCGCGGAATTAACTCAACCTCCCCCTGCCATTCCAAATTTTTATTCACGTACTCGTCGAGTGACTGGGAAAGAATTATCTTTAAATCGCGTTTATTAGATTACGCTTGTCTGTCACCTGCCCGGTTAAATTTAAAGGCGAGAAAATAAAATCTCTACGTTTAAAGAAAACGAACGGCAAGATGCGATTGAAAAAGCGCGAAAGAGAAAAAGCGCCTGTAAAAATGTTCCACACGCGGCGCACCGGTGCCCAGGGTGAAACCAACTTTACAAAATAAACGATTGTTGTTGAAAGGGTTCCGCGGAATAAGAGGAATCTCCGAAGTATACTGTACACTGCAGGTAGCTTGATTGCCTTATGCCGCGTGGCGCCATCATGTGTCGATAAAGTAATAACATAAGTGTATAATATTGCGTCATAAGTGTGGCACTTCCTACTGTTCACATTCAAAATTTTACTGAGAGCTGTTCACAAGACAGACTGCATTGCACACTTCGTCGAAGTTTTGCATCCTCTTGCTAACGCGTCACAAGTAGCATTTGACAGCGCCTCGCTAGGGGCAGATTTTCTTCTTGTGATGACGTCACTCCGTTACTAGCTCTCAATAAAATATTCCCCAAAGTGTCAAACTTATGGAAAAATATTATAGACTTATGGTAATAATAATAATAATCTTTATTTGCACAATCAAATGCACGCTAATTTACAGTGAGGTTCCTTGAATACAAAAAAACTATATTATGTAATAAAAATGGAATTTATCATTCATTATACACTATTGGTATTTAAAAAAGGGTATAATTTTTTACTGAAATATATTTATATTGTTTATGCATATAATTTCGGTTTGTCCTATCCATAAAATAATAAATAAATACTGACAAGTATAATTTATATCAGCTCTTTTAGAGTAAGTCCTCCTAATTCTTAATTAACATTCATTTACTGAGTCATATTTATTATATGTAGAATTATTTTTGCGCATTTGCTAAAAGTTGGTTGTACTAAAAACATATGTACTGAACAGCCCATTATACCTTAAAGCTATAAATACATACATTCTTCGCTAGAAAAATAATACAATTATCATCAAAGGCGTTCATTCTTTTGATTTTATTTGATCACAAGCAGGGAGTCTGATAACAATTAAACGAGTGTGTTACTCATTAGTTGTAATGCTAAATAATTGGCTAAATTTAATTACGCAAACGCCACGGTGAAACCTGCTGCTCGTAAATCAAACCCCAATTTCACAAGACACCGTAGAGTAGCGTTTTAATATTGAAGAGTGAGTAGAGGTGTAATGAAACCAAAACACTCGTATACAGGGTGTTTCAAAAGTGTATGCTAAAATTTTAAGAAGTTGTAGGGGGTGAGTTGAGAAGTATGCCTGTTTTTTTCCCATTTTCCAACGACGAGTTAAAAGAGCTCAGAGAGCTTCAAAGTGTGGCCTACTAGCCCCTGGAAGTAGACTGCAACCAGCGCAAAACTAAGCAGCAGGGACTTTAAATACTGTTTAAGTTTACTTTTTTACGCTGGTTACCTCGATTTGTTTACAAAGTCCTTTTTTATGCTGGTTACCTCGATTTGTTTACAAAGTCCTTTTTTACGCTGGTTACCTCGATTTGTGTACAAAGTCCTTTTTTACGCTGGTTACCTCGATTTGTTTACAAAGTCCTTTTTATGCTGGTTACCTCGATTTGTTTACAAAGTCCTTTTTTACGCTGGTTACCTCGATTTGTTTACAAAGTCCTTTTTATGCTGGTTACCTTGATTTGTTTACAAAGTCCTTTTTACGCTGGTTACCTCGATTTGTTTACAAAGCCTTTTTTTTACCTATCACACGAACCCAAACCTTAATGTTCGCGTTTCCCTGATGCTTGGTTTGGCGCTTATGGCAGCCTACATCCAGGGGCTAGTAGGCCACACTTCGAAGCTCTCTGGGGCTCTTTTAACTCGTCGTAGGAAAATGGGAAAATAACAGGCATACTTCTCACCTTACCCCCTACAACTCCTTCAAATTTTTGAATAACCTTTTGAAACACCCTGTATAATCAGCTAAGTTAATACGCAATGCACCACCTTAGGCCTAAGTCAATAAGTGACTTGTAAAGCTAATTACATCTCCCTACACGTACTAAATACTGTTAACCTCAGCAAGTTTTTATGGAAAGGGTAAGCCGAAGAACTTGGGGAAAACCACTTTAACCAGTAGGCAGAGAACTTGGAAACTCAACGCAGAAGGAGTTGTTCGAATTTTTCACCCAGTGCCACAAGCTGAGATCGAACCCGGTTCCTCTTACTGCGAGATGAGAGGGTTATCCACCCCACCTATACCTGAAGTTTTAGCTATATCGTTACTTTTTTGCGTAACTTTTTGAAACACCCTGTATAACCAAACATATGTACGCGTATATTATAAAAAAGTACATTTCTAAACGTAAATTTGGGAGGAGCGTGTTGGAGGGCAGGGTTTTACAAAAGAGAAGAGTCCGAAATTTAATCATACCCGACGGAATCGTCGCTATAGCGGCAGTTGCCTAATAGTTAGTAGCGTACTTAGCGAAATTGGAAAACTGTTATCGTAACGCGGAATTGTACGGGAACGAGGGCCTCACTCTGCCTATTAACATTTCCGATTGATCCCTGACTGCCTCTATGGCGTTAGCCATTGGATAGTGGCGTCCGAGAAAACCTCGCTGCGCTAATATTCGCCAAACATTGTAATGTACATAGCGGGTTATCGTAATGGCGCCCCTTCCACTCGGAGACCATCGATTTTCGGAGCCATCTATGGGAGCACCATTCCTCAAATAGTCAGCCAGCCTATTATCTAAGCTTACACAGATATGCACCAGCGGCCGACGGGTACTCGCGACCCGGCTCCGTTATAGGTTCCAAATTAGATCGAGACACGAGAGTGCACTATATCGTAGAGGCCCCGATCCCTTCCTTAACTGTATTTATTCGCCTATTACGCTTATCCAATACATTGCTACTTAATTGAAATACACTGAAATAACGTTACATGTAGTACGCAATTTCAATTAATATTAGAGGCATCTACAGATTAAAAATGTATCCTTTTTTACCCCGATTCTTTTTTATTAGAAAAAGGGTACAATTTGGAACGGGCACTGTTCGGGTCAGTTCGCAATAACTATCTACAATGCGTGTCGCTATTAATTTCACGGGTAGCTGGCTAAAATAGGAAAGGCTAAAAAATATCGTTGTTTATTGAAAGGTGATTTTTACCAATTCTAACGAAGTGGTGCGGTATACACTGACGGACAAATTCGTCACTCATTCGCTCGAAATGGCACCTCCTAGCTTCACTCGTTGTACAATCCAAAACACGCGTAAAATTGCTCCCTTAACGAACCCCATACTTAAATATTTGTAACGAAACTCCGAAATATCGGGGTGCAAATTGAATCAAAATGCGCAAAGCGGGAAAACGTAGGCAGGACTATTCTGGCAGCGGCCTATAAATATTTAATTCATTGAAATGAGGATCTTACGAAAAGTGACAGCGCCGGCCGTCGGAGAGAGAAGCGCTTAACCCCTCGCCGCGTCCCATTCATTCGCAATCTGAGGCGAGCCTGCAGACCCCTTTTTCACCCCCCTTGCCTTGTTCATTTGGCCATAGCGTGAGCGCTAGCCAGTTAATACCTTAATGAGACCCCCCCCGCGTTATCCGCTGACGTACATCACGGCGGAGTTGGACGGGACAGCCTACCCTTTCTCCGCTTCTCTTTTAAATCAAGTATCCTACTTCGCTTTAGCGAATATTAGGTGCACCAGCCAAGTGCCATAAAGGCCCCACCCATTGATGACAAAGATTCGCGTTCTCGGCGCTAACATTCATTTAAATTAATCCACGAAGATACGGACCGCGCGCGCAAAGCCCTCCTTCGCCGACACACCGGGGAAATCCGCGATACATTCGTATCGAAATACCACGTACCAATAACCATAGTGGTTAGCCTTGGGCCTCGTTCGCATTGCCGACTTTTTCTTTTTAAATTAAACGCTGGTAGGAACGAAATCTGTCCGTGGGCGACAGTGTAAACGTGTCCTCCGTAGAAGGCGGGGAAAAAAACGTTGCTCCATTGGGCGTGACTTTGTACAAGGTTTGAAAACCCTATTAACAGAATGGATTTCAGCCACCGTTACCTACCCGCGACCTTCTACCAGGTATCTCTCGCACCATAGGTATATTTAGTATCAATCGGAAAATTATATTGACACGACAGCGCGCTACTACTTTAATTCGATATAGTGGTTTATGTTCAATAGCTAATACGGGGCGAGGCGAGGCGAGGGTGCGATGACCCAAGCGATCCCAACAAACGATTCGTCGAAATTGCTATCGGAAATATATCCTTTTAAGAGTGGTCTTCTCTACTAAAAGGAAGTTGCCTATAGGAAGCGTATAGCCTTTTTACTAATAGATAAATGATCGAGGAGTCTGTACGAGGACGACGCGGGGCAAAACCATTTTCGTGATTAAATAATTATCCCAATCTTTGACTGGCAGCGAAAAGGACGATGGCACTTTAGCGCCTCGCAACGGCCGCAAATGGGATTATTATTATTATTAGTATTACTGATGCGCCTATCATACTAAGAGCCGAGATCCAGCTAAGGTTACCCGACGATGGTACCGAGGGTGCCGGATCGGGTACGGCTTACGTCTATAACCGCGACCTTAAATTGGCGAGTGAGTTTCGCCTACCCCGTAGGCGTAGCTACGCCGCGTATGGAACGTTAGTTGGGCTCCGGAAGAGCGGGGGAAAGGCGCGAATTCCCTATCTCGTCATTACATAATTGCATTGTTAATGACAGAACGAAACAAGCCCATTAACGCGGGAAGTCTTCATCTCTTCGGAGCGTACGCCGTACTCAGACATCCGCCTCTTTAAATCATGCCGCCTTTATCGCGCGGGCTGATGTCAGCATTTTTACCAACACATAGAAGGCCCCCTTCCGCCGCGTAACTCGAAACTATAAGAAGGGAATTAACGAGCGGAAACATTGTCTCTCATTTCGCCAATAGATGGCTGAATCGCATCGCCACCGTCTCGCTCTTGCCGCGATAAAAGCAAAAATTATCCGCCAACTAGCCCGTAATTCCGCAAAAGACGTGACATTTAAACTATCCCTATATAATTAAAACCCTTTTATAACGACGCCAAATTTAGAGCCAGATTACGCGGTGAAAAGGCTTTTATATATAGCCCTCCTCCGTAGAAATCCCAAATTTCGAAAAGTACGCGGCAGCGTGTTAAAAGATAAAGCTATTCTAGCCCTTCCTCTAAATGAGGCTATTCAATACGAACGTTTAAGTCGCGGGGAAAACGGTCGGATCAATTCATTTACAACGAGATAAAGAGTGACCAAAAGTGCCTCTTTTCACGTTGATTTGGTCGCTGGCCTTTTCGAAATAGAAGAGCGTTTGATGCGGAATATAGCATTTTCGCGTTCTTCACCGAAATATAAAAAACTAAGAACAGAGACTAGACAAAGCTCTTTATCAGAGTGGTTTTTGTTAATCCAAAACATCGGAGAAAGAGATTCGACAGTAGCCGCGAGACATAGCCAACCGGGAGCACAGCCTGGGGTAAGCCCAACCGGGCATCGCGGATATTAACGATCGCGGCATAATCGTAAGAAAAAAATAAAAGAAACCCAAAAAAAAGGGGGAGCTGGCAGTCAATCGATTTGTCGGCTCGGTAAATCTTCCCGGAGATTTATTACTTCAATTGTCCATTGAATCGAAGCCGTGGTCATCCAAATAAAAAGAAAGCGAGATAAAAAGATGTTCGGAGTCAGGAAGGCAGCGCCCCGAAACAAGTTTATTAATGTGTCACCGACGACAAATAACGATTTAAACGCGCCGGCTCCCAATATCGCTTCCTCGCATCAAGTGCCGAGATACGCAGAAATTATACAACCTACAATATTATTGGAGCAATTTTTGCGTCCCGTTCCCACTAAGCCAGCGCTCGAATATCGATATTCGATACGGGAGGATCGTATATTTCCTTAATAGCTAAACGAACTTCTTCTTGATACGTTTTCAAAACGCTTTGTAAACCCGATATCAAGGTGAAATTAATATTTATCCCAATTAAATCTAATTGCTTTGCCAGCTGCGCTGAAAACGGCAATTCAATTCTAAAAGGGCCCTCCATTTCCTAATTGTTTGCCAAAAGTTATTACGCTTTATTCGTTGGGATTTTATTCAATTGGAAGTTCGAGACAAGAAGTCTGAAGGTTCCGTTACGACAAACGTCACAAACAGGGTTTTCGCGGTTACACGGTGAAGAGCTTGAAACCGACATTTTTATATTCACCTCAACGTGCTTTCTATCATTCTTACTGAAACTGTCATCTGTTAAGTAGATATTAACTAAGTAAATTTACACGTAAACGGAGAACGCGTAGACGATGTGTCCAGTCGCGGATTAACTACCAGTAGGCTTGGGTCCTTATGACCCTGCTACCCTTAAGCCTCCGTTCGAGCCCCTCTACCTTTAGGCAACATAGGTTCCCCAGGCTTAAGCCTAATCAACCAATTGGTTAATCCGCCACTAAAGTTTTAAGCAACCGTAAATAATTCTTCACTCTCTAAGTTAAATCAACAAGATTCAGTAATTATACAAGCCTAACTTATCGTATATTTCGATTACGAATTTAGATTAGAAAATCGATTAAGATTCGAACAGACTAGTCGATATCACTACACTCGATTGAGAGTATCCGAATATTTATCAGATCCCCCGCTAAATGAAGATTCAATAGAATTATTCGATCGCGCATCCGATTAAGCCCCTAATAATTATTCGATCCCGCACTCGATTAAGTATCTAATAATTATTCGATCTCACCGTCGATCAAGACGAGATACGAATAATCGATCGACTAGTTGGAAGCCGCTAAAATCGGTCGATTTTCCTGGCAACGCGTTGTAACTTGTATTCTCCTAAAAGCACTCCTTTCAAGTCCACTTTGAGTCGTATACAAGAGCGACTACGAAGAGGACCCCATCTGGAGTACGTACTCGAAAACAAATATGTCGTAGGAGGGGGTAAGCGCGGGGGAAACACTTTTCTTTCGCAATTCTCTTTTTGATCAGTGTACGCGAGTAATTTGGATAATGCGCGAAGCATGTATATAATACGAACGATTTTAGTTTTGGCGTCATTTGGATTTTAGAGTAAATTAAACGCCAAATCAAACCGAATTCGGGGAAAACCTTCATTCGCGCGTATACGAATTAGAATAATGAAACGTGCCATTTATCGAACAGAAATAAACTTAAAAGCCGGCGTCGCTATTTTAGGAATGGTGAAGCGCGCGCTGAGAAGAGAATTAGAAGAAAAATCGGAAAGAAAAAAAATGGGAACTAGACGGAAGACCAGGAGAGAAAAAGATTAAGAGAGAGAAGAACAAGAGAGAATGAGGGAGGAGGAGTGAAAAAGAGGAAGAAAAAGTATGATTTACAGACGAGATTTAAGTTTTTCTGGAAGGAAGAGCTTATTGTTTTTAGCAAATAACTTACGAGTGAAGGGTTCGGCGTTCTAACGAGAGTCGTATAGTGCGAGGGGGGTGAGATTGGCGCCTACGAGTGTGCGCGTCGTTTTTTGGGTCCATGAGCGTTTATCTTGGCCGCGGAGCTCTTGAAGTAGCCGAAAAGGGTGTTTTCGGCGCGCGCGATCATAAAACCCGGTGATTGGCCTCCAGTAATGGCAGCGAGCCTTCTCATTAGCGGCAATAAATGACGTTAAGGCGCGATAAAGGATCAAAAATTGCGAAGGTCTTTTGTTCGGGCCTCGGCGCCTTCCTCCCATTTCGCGGCCAAAAGAAGGCCTTTCTTTATCTGCGTTGAAACACACACTCGCGCTCTCCTCGCGCGCGCCATAATCGCCAAAGAGTCTCTAAATTATTTTCTTCGTAGGAGAATTCCATTAATGTTCTCCGAGCGAAGGTTAAAGGTAAGACCTTCTCGGAAACCCCCGCGATAGGTACAAAGTCGCGTCTTTACATCGCGGTTTAATCCGGACGGATGTAAACCGTACCTCATCCCCGCCTCGGAACGTAGCGGCGGGTGACCCGGGTTGATGGGGTTGAGGGTGAAGGAGGATGGTCGTGATGAATCAGTTTGGTTTTGGATTCTATTCCGCTCTCCTCACGACCAGTTTAAATATCGGCCTTTAGTTCCTTTTGATGGCGATGCCGGGGGTGGCGGCTGAGAAAAGGGTTTTCCGAGCCTTAAGTAAACTCATTCGACTGATAATAGCTTTGTTTATAAGGGAAAAGTTCTCCTTAATCTGGGCAAAGCCTCTACTTTTGACGGGCGCAGTTTCCCCCGTCTCTTTAATACTTTGTAGTCGCGGAGCAAACATCTTTAAAACTGACGCCGAAACCTAATCAAATCCGTAGTTTCCCGTTAAGCATTTTTTTTCTTTTAAGCCCGTACTTTTCGACAGTGAAATTTAATCCTGGCAAAAAACCGCTCCACTATAGGTATAAACGGTTAAGTTACTAATGACGGATTTTTTTATACCTGGAAGGGTTTTCTATTCAAAGATGTAGTCGGAAAATTTGACGTACCTACTTTCATCTCGACTTTCCAGCGAAATTAATTTTTGCCGGATTGGTCTAGCTAGACTCGGGTTTCAGTGAAAGAAAAAAATTGCTATTTTTCAAAAACGAAAAAGTTCCTTCGAATATGATTTGCCCTACGGAAATGAGTTTAAATACGTAAAAGCGCCGGGGAATATCTCCTCGATGTTTTAATATCTACTTTTTTGTTATTATTAAACTTTGAAAGTCAATTCGAACTATACTTTTCTGTACAAACAACTTGAGCCGAAATTGGTTCGGAAAACTATTTTTACAATTTTATATCGATTTGGTCGAAAAAATCACCGTTGAGAGGCGACCCTGAATGGAAACTCAGCGAATATATTTGGACACGATTTAAGGCGTAGTATTTTTAATTTTCACGCGTTTCTGTTTGTATGTTTGTCATTTTAAACCTAGAACAATATTTAATAATACCACACCAAAGCAGAGTGCGCGCTACGTACTTAAACTATCAATTATAAATAGGCGTAGACCTTGTGTAAATACGTTGGAGTACGCAGTATCACCGTATACTTTACAATGTGAACAAGCCGCGTTATGGAAGTTAGTACTGTAAAGATGCAAAAACAGCTATCAATAACTTTTCAAAGTATCCGAGGGCACCGTTGGAACCATAGATAAAATAACTTCGTATATAGATAGGAAACTTCAATGGGGCAAACTGACTCTCACGAGATTGCCCTGACATCTAGTGACTGCGCCAGTTGGCTGTGTTCTCAAGAGCGTAGAACGTATTGAGGAATTTGAGGTCGGAGTTTTGGGAATAAACGTATTTTGCAAGGTAAATGTCTTCAAATATATCAGAAATAGCGTTTAAAACAAACTTGAAATCTTTACTGAATGCTATTTCTTTAGTGCAATTTTTTTAAATTTGCTCTCAGTTCAAGAAAAAGTACTTTTAATACATATAGCTCTCTTAAGCCTTTGCAATTGGGATTGCGTTACAACAAGGTTCTAGTACGTATTTCGAGTAGCGCGAACTTCACCAAATAATAATATTCCGGTGCCGCCACCAGATGTCGGCCAAAATTCTGGCGTTACTTCTACAGCGTGAAGTTTCCTATCTATATACGAAGTTATTTTATCTATGGTTGGAACCAAGAAAATTTTCTTCCGGTTTTATCATCAAAATCTACAAAACTCGGACAGAATTAACCGTAGGCAAATTTTCCCGTGTACAAATTCCGCTATCACGCGATCTAATCTAACGGCGCATTCGAGATTGATCAAAGTTTCTTTTCATAACAATCCGGTTTCCCGTAAAAACCCACACACGGAACGCCTACCCATTGTAATAATAATAATAAGGAACTCAAACAAAATTGCTGTAAACAGTCTATAATAGGAAGTGACTTCTACACGGGCGACAGTGGAAAGTCATTGTTTAGACATTATCATAAAATAACGCACCAAGCGGCCGAAGAGAGAGATAAGGCTGCTCGCCCAGATAACCGCTAAAAGATAAGGCACGAGCTGCGAGCTGAGCCAGGAAAGCCGCAGTTTCAAAAAAGTTGCCTTCTTTGAATATTTATGGCCGAGATCCGGAAAACACGTTCGTCCGATAAAAGTATCGTGGCCGCCTATACTCCGTTAATACATTGACCGGTCAGCGTGGACCGAGAAGCACGCGCGACGGACTTCGATATATGTGCGAGTCCAAAACGCGTCCAGCCCTCTCCTTGTCGCCCCGTCACATAAATTAAAAACATTCTTTTTTTTTTTGCTTTTACGCGGCAGCTTTGCGCTATTGGAGTTTTTGTTCATTTTTCGCCTACTAGTGGAAAACTCTAAATTGAGCATAATTTTGCCATTAAGTACTGCGCTTGCTGTTTAAAAGGGGGCGCTACGGGCGTCTATTTGTAGGCGCAGTAGCTTCTCGCCTATCTTTTTTAACAACTTAGTTAACTTTATCCGATCACGATCCCGGTCGCTGAATACGAATGAACAGGAAGTTCCGAGCAGAAATTTATAGTCTTCTATATAATCTGACCCGGAGAAGGTCATACGCGTAGCTAGAACACGAAGGCTTATTCGGTTATTATCTCGCCGACCGTAAGCCGTAGCATGTTCCCCCGATTACCGGGATACGCTTAATTTGAAGGCTACGCGCGTAGTAATTACAAACTTTATTCCATTTTACAATGTCCATTGAATTTCTACATTATTCGAATATAGGAATTATGAAATTTATCTTGCCGCTATACTGAAATATACTCAAGAAGGAAATAAATTTGGCTACCATTAGTGAACGTCATCTCAATCTTAGCGAATTTGCTTATCTTAAATAGGGTAATTTAAATCAACTGCCTATTATTTTAAAATTTATATTTAAAGAATAAATGCCTCAAAATATTGTATAATGTAATAATTTATTTCAAACGTAAGAAACAACTTCAAACTTATACTAAAATATTTTTAGTACACTAAAAAAACAACTAGGCCCATAAATCGGCGGCTCCGGCCTCCGCGACCAGAGACCTGCGATCTCTATGGAGACTGGAGGCGTGGATAGCGGAGGCCTCTAGTCGGAATGGTGACTAGAAACCTGGAGACCGGATGCCTCTAGTCGCGATGGAGACTGGAGAACTGGTGACTGGAGGCCCAACTTTCCATTGGAAACTGGAGGTCCGGAGATTGGAGGTCCAATCTTCCATTGGAGACAGGAGGAACAACCTTCCAGTGGAAACTGGAGAACCGGAGACTGGAGGCCCAATCTTCCAGTAAAAACTGGAGGACCGAAGACTGGAGGCCCAACCTTTCAGTGGAGACAGGAGGCCCAACTTTCCAGTGGAAACTGGAGGACCGGAGACTGGAGGCCCAAAATTCCAGTGGAAACTGAAGAACCAGAGACTGGAGTCCCAACCTTTCAGTGGAGACTGGAGGAACAACCATCCATTGGAAACTGGAGGACCGGAGACTGAAGGCCCAATATTCCAGTGGAGACTGGAGGAACAACCTTTCATTGGAAACTGGAGAACCAGAGACTGGATGCCCAATCTTCCAGTGGAGATTGGAGGAACAACCTTTCATTGGAAACTGGAGGACCGGAGACTGGAGGCCCAACCTTCCAGTGGGAACTGGAGAACCGGAGACTGGAGGACCAACTTTCCAGTGTTATCTGGAGGACCAGAGACTGGAGGCCCAATATTCCAGTGGAAACTGTAAAACCGGAGACTGGAGGCCCAACTTTCCAGTGTTATCTGGAGGACCGGAGACTGGAGGCCCAATATTCCAGTGGAAACTGTAAAACCAGAGACTGGATGTTTAATCTTCCAGTGGAGACTGGAGGAACAACCTTTCATTGGAAACTGGAGAACCAGAGACTGGAGGCCCAATCTTCCAGTGGAGACTGGAGGAACAACCTTTCATTGGAAACTGGAGGACCGGAGACTGGAGGCCCAACCTTCCAGTGGGAACTGGAGAACCGGAGACTGGAGGACCAACTTTCCAGTGTTATCTGGAGGACCAGAGACTGGAGGCCCAATATTCCAGTGGAAACTGTAAAACCGGAGACTGGAGGCCCAACTTTCCAGTGTTATCTGGAGGACCGGAGACTGGAGGCCCAATATTCCAGTGGAAACTGTAAAACCAGAGACTGGATGTTTAATCTTCCAGTGGAGACTGGAGGAACAACCATCCATTGGAAACTGGAGGACCGGAGACTGGAGGCCCAATATTCCAGTGGAAACTGGAGAACCAGAGACTGGAGGCGCAATCTTCCAGTGGAGACTGGAGGAACAACCTTTCATTGGAAACTGAAGAACCAGAGACTGGAGTCCCAACCTTTCAGTGGAGACAGGAGGAACAACCTTCCATTGGAAACTGGAGGACCGGAAACTGGAGGCCCAAAATTCCAGTGGAAACTGGAGAACCAGAGACTGGATGTTTCATCTTCCAGTGGAGACTGGAGGAACAACCATCCATTGGAAACTGGAGGACCGGAGACTGGAGGCCCAATATTCCAGTGGAAACTGGAGAACCAGAGACTGGAGGCCCAATCTTCCAGTGGAGACTGGAGGAACAACCTTTCATTGGAAACTGGAGGACCGGAGACTGGAGGCCCAAAATTCCAGTGGAAACTGAAGAACCAGAGACTGGAGTCCCAACCTTCCAGTGGGAACTGGAGAACCGGAGACTGGAGGACCAACTTTCCGGTGTTATCTGGAGGACCAGAGACTGGAGGCCCAATATTCCAGTGGAAACTGTAAAACCGGAGACTGGAGGCCCAACTTTCCAGTGTTATCTGGAGGACCGGAGACTGGAGGCCCAATATTCCAGTGGAAACTGAAGAACCAGAGACTGGATGCCCAATCTTCCAGTGGAGACTGGAGGAACAACCTTTCATTGGAAACTGGAGGACCGGAGACTGGAGGCCCAAAATTCCAGTGGAAACTGAAGAACCAGAGACTGGAGTCCCAACCTTTCAGTGGAGACTGGAGGAACAACCATCCATTGGAAACTGGAGGACCGGAGACTGGAGGCCCAATATTCCAGTGGAAACTGGAGAACCAGAGACTGGAGGCCCAATCTTCCAGTGGAGACTGGAGGAACAACCTTTCATTGGAAACTGGAGGACCGGAGACTGGAGGCCCAACCTTCCAGTGGGAACTGGAGAACCGGAGACTGGAGAACCAACTTTCCAGTGTTATCTGGAGGACCAGAGACTGGAGGCCCAAAATTCCAGTGGAAACTGAAGAACCAGAGACTGGAGTCCCAACCTTCCAGTGGGAACTGGAGAACCGGAGACTGGAGGACCAACTTTCCGGTGTTATCTGGAGGACCAGAGACTGGAGGCCCAATATTCCAGTGGAAACTGTAAAACCGGAGACTGGAGGCCCAACTTTCCAGTGTTATCTGGAGGACCGGAGACTGGAGGCCCAATATTCCAGTGGAAACTGAAGAACCAGAGACTGGATGCCCAATCTTCCAGTGGAGACTGGAGGAACAACCTTTCATTGGAAACTGGAGGACCGGAGACTGGAGGCCCAAAATTCCAGTGGAAACTGAAGAACCAGAGACTGGAGTCCCAACCTTTCAGTGGAGACTGGAGGAACAACCATCCATTGGAAACTGGAGGACCGGAGACTGGAGGCCCAATATTCCAGTGGAAACTGGAGAACCAGAGACTGGAGGCCCAATCTTCCAGTGGAGACTGGAGGAACAACCTTTCATTGGAAACTGGAGGACCGGAGACTGGAGGCCCAACCTTCCAGTGGGAACTGGAGAACCGGAGACTGGAGAACCAACTTTCCAGTGTTATCTGGAGGACCAGAGACTGGAGGCCCAATATTCCAGTGGAAACTGTAAAATCGGAGACTGGAGGCCCAACTTTCCAGTGTTATCTGGAGGACCGGAGACTGGAGGCCCAATATTTCAGTGGAAACTGGAGGAACAACCTTTCATTGGAAACTGAAGAACCAGAGACTGGAGTCCCAACCTTTCAGTGGAGACAGGAGGAACAACCTTCCATTGGAAACTGGAGGACCGGAAACTGGAGGCCTAAAATTCCAGTGGAAACTGGAGAACCAGAGACTGGATGTTTAATCTTCCAGTGGAGACAGGAGGAACAACCTTCCATTGGAAACTGGAGGACCGGAGACTGGAGGCCCAATATTCCAGTGGAAACTGGAGAACCAGAGACTGGAGGCCCAATCTTCCAGTGGAGACTGGAGGAACAACCTTTCATTGGAAACTGAAGAACCAGAGACTGGAGTCCCAACCTTTCAGTGGAGACAGGAGGAACAACCTTCCATTGGAAACTGGAGGACCGGAAACTGGAGGCCCAAAATTCCAGTGGAAACTGGAGAACCAGAGACTGGATGTTTAACCTTCCAGTGGAGACTGGAGGAACAACCATCCATTGGAAACTGGAGGATCGGAGACTGGAGGCCCAATATTCCAGTGGAAACTGGAGAACCAGAGACTGGAGGCCCAATCTTCCAGTGGAGAGTGGAGGAACAACCTTTCATTGGAAACTGGAGGACCGGAGACTGGAGGCCCAAAATTCCAGTGGAAACTGAAGAACCAGAGACTAGAGTCCCAACCTTCCGGTGGGAACTGGAGAACTGGAGACTGGAGGACCAACTTTCCAGTGTTATCTGGAGAACAGGATACTGGAGGCCCAATCTTCTAGTGGAAACTAGAGAATCGGAGACTGGAGGCCCAACTTTCCATTGGTATTTGGAGGACCGGAGACGGGAAGCTCAAATTTCCAGTGGAAACTGGAGAACCAGAGACTGGAGGCTCAATCTTCCAGTGGAGACTGGAGAGTCGGAGACTGGAGGCCAAAAGTGTGAGACCAAAAGTGCCGACCTATGACTAGGCCATACCATGAGTAGCATAAGTATGACACTGAACGATTTCGGTTCAAGATAATTGGAGAGTGATTGTGTAATCGGGAATTGCACATATTCGTTGGCAAAATTTTCAGGTTAGATACTCGTCGATTATCGAGCACCAGAAATCTGCCTTAATCGGGTAAAACTCGTCGAATTGTTTTTGCCACCGACAATATTCGGGTAATCGACCACTCGTCGGGTAGTCGCCAAAAATATATTTTTCGTAGCCAGTCGCCCGGGTAGAAAAACGTGGGAGTGATTGGCTGGCTGGATTCGTATATACGTTTATTTTGTTGTGGTTTTGGTTTTGAGAGAGCTCGGAATTCTCTCTGCCGTGAGTACCTGAGTAATGTTCTTTAGTTTAGCGTTTTGTTAATTATTTTTATCTTTTTTAAATTTTTAGTTTTTACCTAACATCCATTTAAGTAGTAACTAGTAGGCCATTTTACATTTTTCTTAATTAGTCGACTACCTAATTGTCGGAACGGATTATCATTTAAAAATAGCGTTGGTGCCATATTTATTTTTTAAGATATAAGGTTTACCATACTATACTATATTTCAATAAGCTGAGATTTTGTATAAATTTGGTTTATTTCAATAGGATACAACTTTGGCGGTGATGTTTTGGTTTTTACAAGGAATAAGAGAGCACGAATTCGAGATTCCGCTATAACCGAAATCGAACGGTTGACTGGCTTAAATCGTCCGCCGCCAATATAAGAAGCTAAAGTCTCTTTTCAATTTCTCGGGGAGGACACTCGGCGAATAGATGAGCGCATTATGCGAGGAAGCGGGTTCCGCCGAAGATCTCGAAGATCGCGATTGAAATATGTCTCTTCGACGACGGCCAGTAGTGGCTGAAAACGACGCCGGCTCGCGCGACGTCAAAAACTTGGCCAGTCATTCATCACGGCTTTTAGAGAGCCGGCAGAGAGAAAGCTCCCGAAAACCTGGGAAAAAAATGAGACAAACGTGAAAAATGACAAGTTTCTGCCGAGAAATAGATTTTCGGGACAGATGGAAGCTTGATATTTTTGGCTTTTTATACCGTTCAACTACGGCGAAACTATAACCTCGACGAGGGGCTGGCGACCCGACCGGGGTCACCTCGCGGCATCCGGACAGCGCGGGGGGGTTGCTATATGTAGGTTACCGGTATGGATGGGCCCAAATCCTCCTGGGAGAAAGAGAGAGATCGTAAAGGCCATGAATCATAATGAGGATCCTTGATGATACCAAAACGTATAAAGAGAGAGAGAGAGAGGATACTTCATTCAATGACTATCGTTTGATCCATATTTCATAAAAGAAAGGGGGCTCTACTTTCTCTGCCCCCTCCCCTAACGAAATACGAACAATACGAGAATAAACTGGTTATTAACGGGATAGCCACACCATACTAGACGTACGTTTTCTTCTTCTTGGTAAGATATCTCGTTACGTTTTTTAAATTGATTTCTTTCATCACATTTTTACAGCGTTAATCGAACACGAAAAATAGTCGATTTCTTTATTAAAAAATTTTACAGCGTTAATCGAACACATAAAAATGGTCGATTTTTTTTATAAAAATCTTACAGCGGTAATCGAACACGGAAAACAATCGATTTCTTTAATAAAAATTTGTCAGCGCTAATCAAAAACAGAATAATAATCGGTTTCCTTAATACAAATTTTACAGCGTTAATCGAACACGAAAAATAGTCGATTTCTTTATTAAAAAATTTTACAGCGTTAATCGAACACATAAAAATAATCGATTTTTTAATAAAAATCTTACAGCGGTAATCGAACACGGAAAACAATCGATTTCTTTAATAAAAATTTGTCAGCGCTAATCAAAAACAGAATAATAATCGATTTCCCTAATACAAATTTTACAGCGTTAATCGAACACGGAAAACAATCGATTTCTTTAATAAAAATTTCGCAGCGTTAATCGAACACAAAAATAATCGATATCTTTAATTAACATTTTTACAGCGTTAATCGAACATAGAATAATAATGGATTTCTTAAATAAAAATTTGTAGCGTTAATTGTACACGAAAAATAATATATTTCTTTAATGAACATTTTATAGCGTTAATCGAACACAGAAGAACAATTGATTTTTTAATACAAATTTTACGGCGTTAATCGAACACGAAAAATAATCGATTTCTTTAAAAACATTTTTAAAGCGTTAATCGAACAAATAAAAATAATCGATTTCTTAAATAAAAAAATTATACCGTTAATCGAAAAGTCTACGAGAAATTCGAATAAATTTGAGCCCCTTAAAAACAAATAATAACTATATCAAGTATAAACGACCGCAACTCGTACCACATCCCGCTTTTATTTTTTGGGAAAAAGTTTCGCCGAAAATTTTCCAAAGTCACTAAAAATGTAAGCGCTATACATCACGTCCAATGTAGCGCGATAATAAACCAATCAAAGCGATAGATTCCCCCTCAATTTCTAAACTTTCGCTACACTCTGACATTATAAATCCATAAAAATGGTAACGTTCGCGGAAATCATCGTCAAATCTTGTCCCCGTTTTCCGCCCCCTAGTCTTTAAAAATAAAAGGATTCCGGAAGCATTTTCCGGCCTCCGCGGCGAGGCTGCCCTGGCACCGGGGCAAAGCGGCTCTCTCGGAAGAGAGAGAAGGGAAATCTAATTTGGAGTCGGTCTTACGTTCGGCGCTGCGTGGCGCGGAGCGAGAAGGCAAGACTGGTAGTTAACTGAAATCACCGATTTGGTCAATCTCGTTACGACGGGATCAGTAGCCGCTTGAAAAAGATTTCCTCAAAAGTTCACGTTCGGGGATTCCAGGAGCGAAACGGCCGAAATGAAATCTCTAGAAAATGTAACGTAATAGAGAAAAACTTTTCGGTCAGGACGGCTTTACCGCGTATCGAGTCCTTCACCCGGTACTCGTCGGGGCGCGTTTAGCGAAGCGAATTCACCCTTATTTCCTTGACCCCTTAGAGTAGCGGGTGACGGTAGCGTACGACGTAGGGAGGCGATTTCAGCAGCGTCGTTGCCGACCACGCTAGATGTATATCTTGGTCGATAGAGACGGTAATTGGATAGCCAGTCAGCAACGATCCCGAGTCAGCGCCTCTATACCTTAGAATTTCCAGAGTAGGGACGGTATTAGGTTTCTTGTAAAGCTAAAGCCTACCACGCCACCGAGTATACCAAAAGTTCCAATAGAGTTTGCGAAAGTTCCAGCGCGGAGTCGCTGGTCCAATTCTGGCCCAGGGCGATCTCTCCCCTCGAAACCCGTTTTTCCGCAAGCCATCGAAATGTAGTTCAGCGGTTATATATAGAATGTTATACTTATACCACCACACTGGCGAGTCTTCCGTAGAAGGTAACCGCGCTTTTGTCAAGATAATTTCGCTCAGAAAATAGGCCTTATCCCGGCTGCTGCTTGGAAATATACCTATATGGCTTTGTTAACATATCGACATGATCGGAATCTATTATTGAGCGAACTTTTCCGGTTAAGGGTCACTCTCTCTCTCTCTCTACTGAATTCATCGATCTAATTCGATTACACTACATAAGCCAACTCACTCGTAAGTGACTTTCGAAAGGGGATTGTTATTGCAATTTTTATAGGGCATTGAGAACATAAATATATTTATTTATTAATTATGATTGTTTTGAGTTTTCGTGTTGGAAAGGGGTTGTCTCGTTATACTTATTGTTTATAATTAACAATAAATAACTAAATTTCCTCGCGTACAAGTGGCGTAGTGTAGCTAGCCTCTCCTAGGTAGTGTCTATGATCTAGCGTCTGCTACAGACAAATTAAAAAGTCATAAGAATGTTCTTTCTATGAAAATATAAGCGAACGATGCAAAATTATATTAAAATGCAATTATCATTATTTATAAAGTAAAATTTACTACTAGCGATGAGTAAAAACTAATAGCGTCTCCTTTAGCCGCTACCTATCTAGGTTTCAATGGCGAACTAAAGTTAGTTTTCGGTCACGAATACTTATGGCAACTACGTTACGTTTGGTGATCTTAATATTATCTTCCTCGAAAACTAAAATTTCTTTAAAGTAATATGAAAAAAATATTACAAAAGGTTGGTTGATAAAATCTAAGCCAGTTTTGGAAATCATGCGAAAAATTGTTGCTATTGAAAGACATATATTAGCTTCTCGGTTTTTTGAGTCAAATCCCATTTGCCCCTTTCCTGCACTCTTTTTCAATGTCAAGTATATGAAACGCCATTCATCAAATATTAAAAGTAATTGGGAAATTGGCTTTTGCGCGTAAATCAAACCCTTATAACGTTGACACATTCCAGATCATTTAAAATGAATGACCAAAATTAAAGAAAATCGTAAATTTCCGATTGGTTTCTAAATGGGTTTTAACTGTGCCAAATTCAAAAATTCAATGGCGATCGATTGTTAATATTTAAATTAACCTATACCCAATTGACTACCCCCCCCCCCCTTCGCCATTTGGTTTTCCTGTTGCTATATTTGTATGATAGAATTTTTATATCTTTTCAATATAAACATTTTTAAATCAAGATCACCTGTTTAAGGCGTTATAACTTTATTATTATAATATATCGCCTCTTTGGAACCTTTCCCTACACCAGAACACGCTAGGAACTTTGGGATATTAAGTTTTTTACACAAACCTAAGGTATTTGCGTGTATTAGTTTCACCATAAGTCCATAATATTATTCTATAAGTTTGTCGCTTTGGGGAATATTTTACTGAGAGCTAGTAACGGAGTGACGTCATCCTCAGAAGAAAATATCCCGCTAGCAAGCGAACGCAAAAGGGCGACGAAGAATAGGAAGTGGCACTCTTATGTAACAATATTATACACTTATTATACACGATTTCTCGCGGTACATTAGAGGTACAAAGACACATGATACGTCAATCGTATGTAAATATCATACCATTGTTAACATTTGTGAGATCAGAGCCTTGGATTTTCAAATTTAAATGTACATAATGTTTTTACATTAAGACCTACTTTGTTGAACATTATATGTTTAGTTAGTGCTGATCATTTCCGAACCACGTTTTCGATTGCATTAGGAAATTTTAATTTTAAGTGAGATTTCTGGCCAGTTCACGGGACCACATAACCCGCGTACGCACTATTTTGATATTTTAATTTCGTGCCAATAGAGCGTTCTATAAAATCGGTGTGGTGTGCTTTCCCCCTTTTGAGTTCGGAGGAGGTGAAGTTTTTTCGTGTGAAAAAAATATTTATCTGGCAAACCCGTAAGAAATTGACAGCAGTCGATTTTTAGGAGTAGCGTAGTTGCTGGCCTAGGCTTCACTAATTTCCACGCCGTTTTTCTTATTTTAAATGATTTTTGTAATAAATTTATGATGGCAAATAAGCAAAATACTAGTCCCAAATCCACGGGTTTAAAAAGAAACTTAGATCATGAAAATATTCTTAACCTCAAACATACTTCAACACCTAGGGCCCCTCCTACAACTCCTAAAAGGTACGTCTCTAAAATAATCATATAAAGACAGGACATAAGCCGAATTCTCTTAAACCAAAGAATAACAAATGTTGTTAGTCCTGCTGAACTAGTCTATATGAAAGGTTTGGCCGGTTTTGGGCCGATTTTATAGAACGCTCTATTGAAACAGGTGCCATCTAACTCGTTCGCGTTTCGCTACCTTATTTCCAAAACCAGGTAACTTGAAAAATTTGGTTGTCTAAAAATTAATGTAAATTAACGTGTTCATGTTTCGCTACTTTATTTCCAAAACCAGTTAACTCGAAAAATTCATTTCGGTAAAATTCCTCTTGGGTTTAAAGTTAATGTACAAGATAATTGAAAATTTGATCAAATTTAAATTTAATATTTAAAATATAGTTATTACATTGGCGGTATTGTGTGTACTTCAATTTCCGTGACATCTTGTTAAATACAGAATGGTATGTGCAAAATGTAAAAAAAATGGGTAAAATAATGAAGAAACATTGAAATTTAATATTTTAACAAAGGATCGTTAATGCCTTTTATTATTAATTACTTCAGATATTTATCGATGAATTAATTCTTATTTAATCATTACTTATATGGCCAAAAACGGGTTAAAGTTGCGGTTAAAAAGGTCAAACCTCAAATAAACCATCTACAAGAAGGCGAAAATGTTATTTAAATACCACCTTATACCTTAAGTCGTGGCGTGAAAAAACTTATTGGAAAACCTACATCAAATATATTCAAAATCAACCTCAAAAACCGATCGCGAAATTTTACTTTAATTTCTTCGAATTCAACCCATTCTTTTCGCCGTAGCAATATAAGAATTTCCGCAAAATTTTCCTTAGCTAGCAAGAAATCCATCCATCATATTTTTCCTTTAAAGGCGAAACGCGTAATCTTTTAGCTCAAGAGCTCAAGCCTTTGACTCGACTAAAAGTGGGCAAAAACTGCCGCTCTCTACGGCACGTAGTATACTTCTCGAGAAACTCATATTATTCGGAATTTTTTCTCTTTAGCGGAAAGGACACACACACACATGGCCTCGCCAAAAAGAAGCCCAGCGTATCGCGCGGGGGTTTTTTTTTCGCTTCGTAGCAACTTTTCTTTCTTTTATTAAGTGTTGCGGCCAAGTTGAGTGAATGGTATTAAAAGGGAGAGGCAATTCTCCGGGGAAATTTAAACAAGAGTTTATTTAATTTACCCAAGGAGAAGGGCGATGCTAGAGCCCTCTTTTATTTATTTCCGCGAGAGAGAGAGAATAAAGAAGAGGCCGCGCACTCAAAAGCAAGAAAGCAACAAAGAGCACGAGCGCCATCTAGAATCGCCAGTTTACATTGTAGCATCTCCGAAGAATAATCTCCAGTCTTCCGCTGACTGTTACTATATTACTAGTCTACTAGGGTCGAAACAAACCGTCGCCGCGTATAGGTAAAGTGGCTTCTACTAAGCGAGACTTTACCGTCGTCTATATCATCCACGGCGTAACGGAGTGACGATTTTCTCAACGCAGCATAGAGATATTCTCGAGGCCAGATTGTTTTATCCTTTATGCAATTTCCTCTCGCTGGTATAAACAGTGACGCCACCCAAGCTTGGAATATTTAAGACGAAACTGCCTTCTGACTTTTGTTCCGGGCCTTCATCCAAACCTGAATAATTGTTACCTTCCTGGAAATTGGTATGCGAGTCCAGTGTTTCCCACGGTCTTACCTCCCCCCCCCCCCCTCCGCTTGGCGTAACCGTGTTAAAAAGAAGCGCAATATGTATACGTATACTCGTAACTGTATTCTGTATTAAGTTGGTACCTACAAAATTCGATAATGACTACACTATGTATCTACCGAAAGCGGAAGTGACGGTTGTTTGGGGTGATAAGGGTGCGTTGCTCTTGTTATCAATGAATGGAATTGTGTAGCTGCGTAAGAAGGTACCTTGACTAAAGTAGTCCACCAAATTAAAAATTAGAGGGTTAACTTTTAAATTTCTTAATATTTTACTGAAATTAATGACAGGGAACATAGCATTTTAAGAATGAATTGCCATATTTTACTGAAATTAATGACAGGGAACATAGCATTTTAAGAATGAATTGCCATATTTTACTGAAATTAATGACAGGGAACATAGCATTTTAAGAATGAATTGCCATATTTTACTGAAATTAATGACAGGGAACATAGCATTTTAAGAATGAATTGCCATATTTTACTGAAATTAATGACAGGGAACATAGCATTTTAAGAATGAATTGCCATATTTTACTGAAATTAATGACAGGGAAAATAGCATTTTAAGAATGAATTGCCATATTTTACTGAAATTAATGACAGGGAACATAGCATTTTAAGAATGAATTGCCATATTTTACTGAAATTAATGACAGGGAACATAGCATTTTAAGAATGAATTGCCATATTTTACTGAAATTAATGACAGGGAACATAGCATTTTAAGAATGAATTGCCATATTTTACTGAAATTAATGACAGGGAACATAGCATTTTAAGAATGAATTGCCATATTTTACTGAAATTAATGACAGGGAAAATAGCATTTTAAGAATGAATTGCCATATTTTACTGAAATTAATGACAGGGAACATAGCATTTTAAGAATGAATTGCCATATTTTACTGAAATTAATGACAGGGAACATAGCATTTTAAGAATGTATTACCATATTTTACTCGCTCCACTGACTCGGACCAACGATAATATACCCTAGATTCGAAATAACTGCCTCGCGCGTAGTCAGTAGCGTTTACCCACTTCCTGCCGGAACTCCGAATAGCTACCATGGTAACTAACTATAGATAAGTCCACGGCCAACTTTGATGGCGCACTGTTCGCGCAACAGCGCGTCATCAAAGTTCGCCATGATAGGACCAGGGTTCGACATAAGGCACTAGTCACGGCATTTGACTACTAAAATAAATGCTCTGACTAGGAAAATTAATCGAAATCTGGGGGCTCACTAGTCAATTTGACTAGTGAAAAATTTACCTAAATATTCATAAATAATGGCGAATATGGCGTATCATAAATTCATCATTCATCAATCCCATTTAATTTAAAAAATCACCTCATGTAACTCAAGTGATATTGAACTCCTATTTTAATTCTGACGGGTAAAGCAAAACATTGGCTGTCCTTCTTGTTTTTATACCCCCATTTCCACCCCCACTAGTCAGTGACTACTAAAATAAATTAAGTCAGCAGGCTCACTAGTCAGGCTGACTACTAAAAAAATATCCTTATGTTCAACCCTGGATAGGACTATGGCAGCTAGGAGCAACAAACACAGGACCCAACACAAGGAGAACGTTCCCGTCAAAAGTCGTGCATTTTCTTGTATACATATTTCATTGGTTAGACGCTTTAGTGCCTGCTGTCGTCAGAAGGGAAAGATTCGGAAATTGTTTTCTCCCCGCCTGTAAAATGTTCAATGAAAGTTGAACACAACCCTTCGCTAGCGTGTTTAAAGGCTAACTGCGTTCTCCTTGTGTGGGACTGGTGTGTTTGTTGCTCCTAGAGGGCAGCGGCCAATGGAGGCCGAGTTTTCGGAGGTCATTTGGCGGAAGTGGGTAAACGCTTATCAAAATAATGATTTGATGTCACTATAATTATTAAAATAGTATTTTTATTTTAACATAACCTTAGGTTACATTAAACTTAGAGAAACCTCCTAGATAACACCCTTAGAAATACCTTTAAATGTATGGAACGTAAAATCACAGTGCCGGAAATTCGGAGTCTTTAACAGGAAAATGATTTGGTTTTCTGGTCGAATGTAAAATGTTACTGTTTCTTCTTTTATTTGAAGTTTAACAACATATTTTTGGGTGGTTTTAAAAAAATTACCGGTAAACCACTCGGTAAATTTACCGTTATTTTACCTTTTCTCGATAAATTTACCGGCTCGCATATCTATACGTGACACCCCTCTGTTAGTCGAGAGTTTTAATTTTAAAGAAATGTATGTATATGAGTATTATTTGTTGTTTGTATTTTAAAATTGAGCCACGTGGATTTAACTGTTTTCTTTGCACGTCTCAAAATATACTCTTAAAGTGTTAAATTTACTTGCCAATTTGAATTGCAGGCGAGTTGTATCTTAAATTTGTGGATTGTTTCGTACAATGTAAGAATTACGCGATCAACTTCATTAGGTGAAGGACGGCCCATCAAACTACTGGCTGTTTAATTCCTAATGATTTAATATTAGAGCCCATTATAATTAAATTAAAATATTTAGTACATACTGTTTACTAGAAGGTAATTAATTCAGGGATTATAATTTAAACCGACTAAACGAGGCGGATTTTCTACATGGTGAAGGAGCCACAAAATCATTTGAATTTCACTAATCTCCAGCGTCAATCTCCGGAAATAAGCCTTGCATTGTTGAATCTACTAGTCCTTGAAATTAGAGCTGCATTTTCCAGTTGACTTTGCAGTCCTTTAAACTAACGCAATGAGTAGTTTGGTGGGAGTATTTATCAAAACGTTACTAGTTTACCCCCAATATTTAGTTTAAGCATAAGTAGTATAATACACGTAAGTATGACACTGATGACTTAACAATTAATAATAATAATAATAATCAGTTAGGCTAATACCCAAGGCACCACCTTTGGCCCAAATCATCTAGCTACTTATAATTGGGTCATTCCATGACAAAACGCCTGCCACAGAACACCCGACCCCTTTCGATTTTGCCCAAATTTTGTATACAGGGTTTTTTGGGCCTAGGAAAACGATTTTGACAGTTTCATAACGATCGGTTCAGCCGTTTACGAGATACAGCATACGCGTTTTTTAAAAAGTACGCCTTGACCCCCTAAATGTTTTCTACTATATCTTAAGACTTAATTATCGCAAAATCACATGTAATACCTCATTTTAAAGACAATGCGCACCCTAATATGAATATTTAATCAGAGTTGTCATTTGACGTAAATGTCATTAAAATCTGGGCCTTTAAATAATTTGACCTTTGACCTTGCCCAGACACCTCAGTCGTAGGTCAACGATTTTAGCATTTTTAAAATTCCCACTATCGAATACATAATAATCACTCAAAATCTCAAAGTAATATTTGTAGTTTTCGAGATATTAATTTTTGAAATTTACCCCTCAAATTAATGAAAATGCTATTTTATACACGAAACTAGTTGACCTACTAAATAAATTAAAAATATTATTATTTTGGTAATTTTGAGTTTAGAATATCAAATACACTAATTCTTAAATTAAGTTGAGTTATTTACATATTATTTTTAGTTTTGCATGTTATCTGTAGACAGAAGACATCACTAAATTGCTTGTCCTTAGTATAGTCTGGCGTTCAATATTATTGTAGCGTATCTTACTGCACCCTAAAATGGAAATGTGCTAGATATCTCAAGAAAACCCAATATTGCTCTTAGTCATATCGATTACGTTTTTAATAACGTAAAAATGTTTTAATATCTTTTTAATATATAATAGTTATAATTGAGTAGTTAAATATATTAACAGCGATAATTGAGTAGCGAAATAGAATTTATTTAACTGTATATTCTCGAACAAAGCCCTGAAATGGATCGAAATTGTTCGTTTTGGAGAGACAGTAGTAAATGTCATTTGCAAACACTTTCGAAAACAGTTGGTATCAACAACCATCTGTCCGAGGATGACAAATTAGTTCTTAGCAGCCGAACAGCTATACCTATGTCCAAAATAAGAAACATATGTCGTCACCATGAAGAACTTTTTATGAAAAGGTATTCAACGAGTCAAAAGAAGTGTATGAATCCTTTTGGGACTCACGACGCTGAAAGAAAGAGTGGACTAAAAACTATTTCATTGGATTTGTTCAAAAAATTAAAGTTACGAGGAATTGAAGTTATCGCTGGAAATAAGTTGTGCATCCAGTGTTTTATGTCTGCTGGAAAAAAAGTAAAGGATGAACTCCAAATACAGTTGGACGTTTCAGAAGTTCACACTGCACAAGAATCACAAGAAAGCGATTCTTTTTCATTTAGTCAACCTTGTTCATCGGGAGATGCGACGCAAGACGACAAAGCTATAGCTTTAGTGGCAGTTAACGAAACTCTAATAAACTTGGGAGAATCTCCTGTTAAAAGAAGTAAGAAATATATTCAATTTGAAAGAATTTATATATGTATACATATATAAATACATATATTTTTTAACTTTTGTACAGAAGGTTTGTCATCTCGCCAAAAAACAATTCTAAGCAGGACTAAGTTAAACGCTGTGAACAATTCATTGAAACGCAAATTAGAAGAGTCAATGGAAATTTCTCTTGATGAAACAGACGATAATATGGTTACGGACGATGTTTTTAGAAAGCTCGAAGAACATCGATTATATGAGAATATTTTGAACGAACTGAGAGAGAAATTCAATAACTCCAAGACATCATACGGCGAAAAGCTTCAGATCCTGACCTTGTCACCATTTGGAATACAACGCACAATGGAGGAATTTGGAGCACCAGAATACATGGTCAAACGAAGCAGGAATCTTAAATCTAGTCAAGGAATTCTTTCGCTACCAGAGAAACAATCGAAGGGATTAATATTGACCGAAGACGTTAAATCAAAGGTCGTTGAATTTTACGAAAATGACGATAACAGTCGTATGACACCTGGACAAAAGGAGTTTGTGTCAGTTAGAAACCACGAGACAGGTCAAAAAGAACATCATCAAAAGAGGCTTGTACTGCTGAACCTGAGAGAGCTCTATAACAAATTCAAGGAAGAGCATGATTTGACGTTAGGATTTTCGTCATTTTGTTATCTACGACCACCTTGGTGTGTATTAGCAGGTTCGTCAGGTACACATTCAGTGTGTGTCTGCACCTATCACCAAAATGTCAAGCTAATGATATCAGCTCTACCGTCTCCTTGTCCTTTAAAATGTGATATCGATTTCATGGCGCTCACCGTGTGTGACACTCAAAACAGGAATTGTATGATGAGGGTGTGCAAGGACTGTCCTGGGAAAAATGGTCTACTTGAAAATGAATATTTAACGAACCTTTTAGAAGATTTTGAAAATATAAAGTTCATGCAATGGGTGACAACTGACAGCACAAAGCTCATGACCTTGAGCGAGAGTGTTGAAAACTTTTTCGACTCTTTGGCCATTAAACTACTTGAACTAACGCGTCATCATTACACATCTAAGTCGCAATCTAATTATCTTAAAAAACTCTAAAACCTGGCGACGTAATTGTTCTCGGTGATTTTGCGGAGAACTATTCCTTCGTAATTCAAGACGAAGCACAAGGGTTCCATTGGGACAATTCTCAAGCGACAGTGCATCCCTTCGTAATCTACTTCAGGGTAGTCGAAAACGGAGAACTTAACCACTTAAATTTTTGTATTATCAGTGATACCAGAACACATACAACCAATACTGATCACAGTTTTTTAACTTATCTAATTCCAAATATAAAAACACATGTTCCTAATGTTAGAAAGCTAATTTATTTTACGGATGGATGTGCTGGACAGTATAAAAACAAATACAACTTTTCTAATCTCTGTTGCCACAAACAAGATTTTGGTTTGGACGCTGAATGGCATTTTTTTGCCACATCTCATGGCAAGGGACCTTGTGACGGAATTGGCGGAACAGTGAAGCGTAAAACAGCAAGAGTCAGTCTTCAGCGACCAGTGACTGGACAGATTTTGACTCCAACAGATATGTTTAATTTCTGCCTATCAAACTTCGAAAATATCAAGTTCATCTATGTTAAAAACGAAGAAATTGAGCGACAAAAGGAACTTTTAAAAGAAAGGTTTTCTAAAGCCATAACAGTAAAAGGAACTCGAGGGTTTCATAAATTCGTTCCGAAATCGTTAAATGAAATCATGGTTTCTCCGTTATCTAATGACGATTCGCTAACCACAGTTAAGGTTTCGACTTTAGAATTGTCAGATACTCGAAATCAAGAGGCTGAAAACTTTAAAGTGGGAAATTTGGTAGCCAGCGTCTACAAAGGCCAACTTTACGTTGGATTAATTGAGGAAGTATCAGAAGAGTTTGGAGACTTCTTTGTAAACTTTTTGCGTCCCCCTGGTATTTCGGACAAATACACATGGCCCAGAAGGATCGATAGCAGTTGGGTGTCAAGTGAAAATGTTCTATGTGCAATTGAAATTCTTGTAGGTTTACCAAATTCGAAAGGCTATCAAATCAAAGAACACGATAAAAATAAAATTACCAAAGCCTTTTCCATGTATAAAGAAGTTTAAGCTGTTTTGTGTAAATAAAAAATTAATTGGTGTGTAAACTATAAAAATAAATGGTTTTGGTATTTCATTTTGTGTGTGGTGGGGTAAATTTCAAAAATTAATATCTCGAAAACTACAAATATTACTTTGAGATTTTGAGTGATTATTATGTATTCGATAGTGGGAATTTTAAAAATGCTAAAATCGTTGACCTACGACTGAGGTGTCTGGGCAAGGTCAAAGGTCAAATTATTTAAAGGCCCAGATTTAATGACATTTACGTCAAATGACAACTCTGATTAAATATTCATATTAAGGTGCGCATTGTCTTTAAAATGAGGTATTACATGTGATTTTGCGATAATTATGTCATAAGATATACTAGAAAACATTTAGGGGGTCAAGGCGAACTTTTGAAAAAACGCGTATGCTGTATCTCGTAAACGGCTGAACCGATCGTTATGAAACTGTCAAAATCGTTTTCCTAGGCCCAAAAAACCTTGTATACAAAATTTTGGCGAAATCGAAAGGGGTCGGGTGTTAAAATTAAAAAAAACTAGGTCGTTTTGTCATGGAATGACCCAATTCCTTTAAACAGGTGGCCGGGTTACAATGCGTAGGAGGGTTGTGACAAGCCCTTCATGCCACGTGAGCCAACAGCTCCCTGCACTAACTATTACCGTTAACGTTTACAAGTTTTTATGGTAAAGGGAAACCCATTTCAACAGTGGGGAGAGAACTTCGAAACTCAACGCAGAAGGAGTTGTTCCGAGTTTTCACCCAGTGCCACAAGTTGAGATCGAACCCGGCTCCTCTTGCTGCGAGGTGAAAGTGCTCACATATCTACTATAAATGTTATGTTAAGTTTGTAATTATAATAATATATTCCGGAGATTTAAAAAACGCATTGATTCTGGTAAGGAATTATTCATATGAATTTAAGTTTCTTCGTTCAATATCTAAATTATTATATAACTTTGGCCCTAGGAAATACGCATTTCTTTGGGATTTAGATTTTTAGATAGTGGCACCATCGACAAATGTCGATGGTGGCACTTTACTAAAATACCATTTGCCATTATGTATTTTCAGTTTTAAAAAGAATTTTGAATTTTACATTTGGGATTTTGAGTATAGGATACTATTTTGCATTTTACATTTTGCATTTTGTGGGTTTGATATGTGGAAAGACATTTTCAAAATGCTCTTTCAAAATGGTTTTACTTTGGTACCATCATCGCAGCTCTTGTAGAAAACGTTTGTCTGCTATTTACTCCCAAGTAATCATAAATGGCGATACTCAGTTACTCACTTACACCGAAGCAGACACACATTCATACAGTGCCACCACTTTATTTCCCAAATTGATTTTTTTGAAAGCAGGTTATATTTTGATAAGTAATTATCTAATTGAATTTGAACACATTTTTCAATAATTTTCGATAGACAATTTAGAACAGATATTCGTCTATAATTAGACACGACAGTTATATCACCTGCTTTTAAAATTGGAGTATTTAAATAAGGCAGCAAAATTTCTGGTACTTAAACTTAGATTAGTTATATAAACAATTGGGTTTATAAACTTGATTTTGATTTTCTTAATCATAACTGAACTTATATTGTTGATTCCAATGGCGTTCGAGTGAACTAATGCATTTACTAATATCATTTAGGTTAACAGGATTAAAAAAGAAAGAATTACCTCTGTTACGGGTACAATTTAGATTTGGGTAAAATTGTTGAAGGCTTAACAAGTCTCTAGAATTCATTATCTTATCTGACATCGTAAAAACATTTATTGAATGAATTTTCTATTTCAAGCGGGTTTTTTTTTTCAAGATTATGTACATTAATTTGTACTTCTATATCTTTTAGTTTAGTATTTTGCTTAGAATTAGGTTTAATAATACGTTTATCACAGACCAGACTTTTGCGTTATCTTTTTTTTTGCATTTGCAACTTTTCTTTGGTATATTTAATTAGGTTATTTAATCTATTTATATAATTATAAGATTTTATATATATATATATATATATACATATATATTTGTTTTATTGCGCCGGAATTAATACAATTAGAAGTGTCTTTTTTAATCCAGCAATACTTCTGCGCATGTTTCCATACCAGAGTTTCTGTAAAAAAACATATCACCTCGGGCAGGAATTGAACCTACAACCTTGGCAGAAGTATTACTTGATTAAAAAATATATACAGGGTGTTAACTAACAAATGATACAAGGCCAATAACTCCAAACGTATTTTAGCTAGGAATTTGAAATTTCCATGACCTTTAGGGGCATTTAAAATGTATCTCGAGGGCCATTAGAGATAAAAAGTTGGTTTCAACTAGAAAAGTGTTCACCTTCACATTTTAGGTGTAAATAACTTCGATCCTTCCTTATTTGACCAATAACAAGTTGAGGGAATTTAAACAAAAACAGGAAGGTCGTGATGAAAATAATGTACCAGAGACCAGGTTGAAGGGCTAATAACTCATGCTAGAGTATCAAAATTTACTAGACATACTCATCTGGTAAGGCGTCTTTAGAATATGCAAAATTGGATGACCTTTAACTCATGGATCAAGGTCATTCTAAGTTTATCTTAGAGAAATGGTTCCAATTTGAAAAGTTTTCATCGTGGTTGTCTGCATCGGGTTAAAGACATTTAGACTTAAAATTTCAATTTACACACTTTTTAAATTAGAATTATTTCTCTAAATCCATTGGTTATCGAGATAAACTTTGAATGACCTTGAACCATGAGTTGGATGTTATCCGAGTTTGCAAATTCTAAAGACTTCCTACTAGAAGAGTATGTCTGGCTAATTTTGATACTCTAGCGTGAGTACTTTTCGAGTTAATAGCCCTGGTCTTTAGTACATTATTTTCATCACGACCTTCCGGTTTTTGTCTAAATTCCCTCGACTGGTTATTGTCAAATTAGGTGGTTTCAAAGCTTGTTAGACCTAAGATGTGACGGGGAACACTTTTCTCATGGAAACCAACTTTGTATCTATATTGGTTCTCGAGATAAATTTTAATTGACCTTGAAGACATGGTTCAAGGTCATAGAAATTCCCGTTATCAAGTGACCCCTGCACGTTCTATGTGTCCCGAAAATTTCCAACTCCTAGCTAACCCACATTTTTAGTTATTGGCCTTCTATCGTTTTTAGTTAACACCCTGTATTTCTATAATTATTATACCTGGTTTTTAAGATAGTATTGGAAGGTTATTATTTTAATTTAACAATTATCTCTTGTTTTTATACTTTTAATGAGGCCAGGAGTAATCCATGGCTTTTTTTATAAGGGTAATATGGCTTCTTCGCAAAGTTGATAATAGAACTGGAGGCTTTCTGTAAACAAGTACGTGGCTATATCTACGTCAGTTTCTTGATTATGTTTTTACCTCGTTTCAAAGTATAACAACAAATTTAATTTGTCAAAATCTATATCTTTCCTATCATAGATCTTTTCTTCATGTCTGTATTTTGGCTCATTATCTTTTTTTATATCAAGAATTATTGGAAAGTGGTCAGTTATAAGTGTAGACACAACTGTATGAATTAGCGAGTGAGATCTTACGAAAGAGTACAATTCGTCAAGGTCACCGTTTTTACTCTTTTTGTTGGCGGGAAATCGGAATTGCGAGGCGGGACATTCGAATTGCATATAGAAAAGTATACTTTAAGGGGCAATGGTACTTCAGTAATTACTTTCTTCAGCTATATTTTCAATGCCACTCGTTTATTTTTCTATTTGTACCCCCTTTTAAATCCTACTGTATCTGAAAAGAACTTAAACAGAGTTGTGTGGAAGAATGAGGAAAAGCCTGGGTATACTTTTGAAAATGTATTATCAATTAACTGGGGTTTGATTAAACCCTTTAATGGTTAAAACCAATTATTCACTTTAAGCAAAATAATACATTAAACGGTTAACATTTATTTTTTCAAACTGTAAGTTGCCCTTAAAAAGGCCATTTTATTTTTTGGAATGTTGAAACACGCAAACAGTTGAAATTACTCATGAAAGTATCCTAACCATTTATCTGTAATGTTCTGTATTCTCTGTACCTTAAGAGAGTGGTGATAAAAGGTTGGGTTATCCGCCACGTCCGCGGTGCAAGCTGGTATTGACAGAACCCTTAAAGCGCTGGACAGGGGAAACTTCCCAGAAAACATTTTCCAGTACGCTGATTTATTTCTCGGAAATAAATCTCCATCTCTCTCTCCTCGTACGGGCTTGAAGGAAGCTCTCTTTCGTCTTCATCATTGAATTGGGAATAATACTGCTAGAATTACAATTACGATTTCGGTTGCCATGATTACGCGGGACCTGTTCTGAGAAGACTGTACGAAATTCATCTTTATAATTAGGTACTAGCGCCTTCTATATTTTGTAAAGTTATATGGCTAAAAATAAATAATTATTAGCTAACTCACCGTAACTTGTGTTAAAAAGGATCGTGTTGACAGAATAAAGTTATTTTTAAAATCATACATTTTAATTTCGCGTCAGATTCGCGCAAAAATTCAATCGCCATATAGTGGCCACCACCAGAGACAGATGCCACCACGGTAGAACGATAAAGTTGATAAAGTTTCCTTATTGAAAGAAATTGGTCCCGCGCCAGCTAGATTTAGTTGTACCTCTATTTATTCGCAACTCAATGGTCTTCATCGTCGTTCCCACTTATCCAAAAAGTAGCTCGGCTGGATTAACTCGCTTGTA
Source organism: Leiobunum rupestre (assembly GCF_980474605.1). Taxonomy (NCBI): domain Eukaryota; kingdom Metazoa; phylum Arthropoda; class Arachnida; order Opiliones; family Sclerosomatidae; genus Leiobunum; species Leiobunum rupestre. The sequence goes on along the minus strand of NC_143391.1, from coordinate 31,532,305 downwards.
ACCTATTTTTGGTGAATCGGCGGCTGTGTGCTGTCGGCTTCAACCAACATCGACAGGGATTATCTTAATACTTCTTTCACTCGGTCTTTGGCGGCACATTTTAATCTCGGGTTGTCTACGTTGCCATATTAATATGTTAAATTAAATGGAAATAATTACCCAATGCATTTAAATATACCTACCAAAGAATTTGTCGAAAGCACCGCAACAACGTTGCCGATCTTCGGCGATTTCCGCTTGAAAGTGCGTCCTCAGTCGAGAAAGCAGTTCCCTTCTAAAGGACTTGAAAAAGGTACATTTAGTGTCCATCAGTTCCCTCTGAGCCTTCATGAGCTGGCCATTGACCGAGTTGGTCACTGGTCCTTTTGTTTAGAACACATCCGTGGCCTCTTTGAATGGCTTAAGTAGCCTTAGAATCTCCTTCATCTGGAGTGCGTCGCGGTCTTCCGGAAGAGGCAATTAATTTGGTGGCTACTTTTTGGAAATGCGTTGACAAGATGGTGGTGGCCAACGCCTTTACCATGTCAGACTGAAAGTAACAGCTGTCTAGAAGGATTTTTTTAAGTCTGCCTAATACCTCCACGAGACGCTCGGCCAGTTTGGTGACCGCTGTAGAAAGTGCATGAATCCACAAATTAACTTTTTTTATAATGGATCTGGCGTGATCAGTGGCTACAGTGTATATGGCACCATTAACTACTAATTGTAGCGAAGGGGTCACCCACTTCTTTCTGATCCAGCTAGTTGGAATGTCGACGTCGAAAATTTCCTTGTTGAAACTGATGTCCCTGATTTTGGAAACCGATATTGATTCCGGTAAAGTGCGATAGTCAGGAATGAACATTTGATCCATTGAGTTCCAAGCTTTAAAATACTCAAAAACATGTAACCCAGGCCGAATTACGGAAGAACTCTAAATACGCGGGCTTGGAAAATCGGTTCATCTTCACTGCTGTCGTGGTTGAAACCCTGGGCTCCTTCGGGCGGAATGGTCTGGCCTTGATCCATTCGATAGGCCGTCGGATCAAGGAGGTCACAGGCAAGCATCGGTCGGCGACTTTCCTTTTGCAACGGATCGCCATCGCGAGCAATTGAGGTCAACGTCCAACACCTCGTGCTTTTAAAGTCAGAGCAGTTTCTCCGGCCAAACGCAATGCTTTAGAAATATTCACCACGTTATCCGAGCACACACCGGAATTCTAAGAAAGTCAAAATTTGGAAATCTTTTGATGTTAAATATTATCAGACCAAGATATGAGAATTAAACTCTTACCCGGGATGGCTGAATGTCGAAATACGCTTAAATATTCTTTAACTTTTCATAAATTTCTTCCCCGGTGTGGCTTCCCGGAAAATGGGTGAAAGCTAAAACCATGTTTTGGAAGTTGAAGCTTGAGTCGATGAATTGGGCTCTCACCCCAAACACCAACTACCTTCGCTCGCTATTTATTTCAAATGTCCAAATGGAACTTTTTGAGCGGAATTCCATCAAGAGTTTTCTGCAATTTCGTTTTGAGGTAAAATCTAATTAGGTGATCCGGAACCTTATCCTTTAAGACAGACGTACCTCTAGTTTTGTTCGGAGTTCTTTTTCGACAATAAAGTCCAAATCCCTAATTAATTGGTGCCGAGAGTACACGGTCAGTGCAGGGTTAGCGACGGAAATCACTTTGCAAAATCCGTCGCTCTCCACTGTGCTGAACGGTATACCAATCATGGCAACCATGTTCACTTGGTCTCTCCGGAATCCGATCAACTGGGGATGACCGGCTGGCACCTTCCCCGTGGACTCATTTTTCTCCCATAGGGATGGGGCACATAAAACAATATCGCCTGGCTGGTCCACCGTTGCCAGCGCCATAAATCAACTGTATTAAATTTATTGCAAAAGAATGGCTAAAACCAAAACGTATAAAAACCACAAACAAATGTAGAAACCTTACTTGCCTTAAGGCAACGTCTCCAATTAGAATCGCTCACATTTGAGCAGTGGTGAACTGGCCATAAAGTGAACCTGCCCGATGGCAGGTGGGCCCCACGGACCGTTCATGAAGTGGGCCCCTCAAACATTATAGCGTTATAGTTGTTAAAGCTGAGGCCCTTGGTCTTCTGGCAGCACAAAATATGAGACCCAGTCCGCCACTACATTTGATCCTTGAAAGGTGCGACTGCAATAACTACATGTCCCTTAAATTTTCCGTGAATCAGTCCCGTCACTTTTGGGCTTACTGCCCACGTAGGTGAAATAATTTCCCCCTTTGAAATTTCCGAGGGGTAAGACACTCTGCGAACTCGGTGTACACTGCCGTAACTTTGACAGTGCTAAATGGAACTCGCGAACTCTTGAAAATAGGTACCTTAAACAGTGCTAAATGCACGAACTCGGTGTACAGATTATCTGAGACTGTCCTACCCTCAGAAATTTCACTATGAAAGTTTTATCGAATGCCAATTTACCGGTCCCCAGATTGTCGACTTCCCAACAAATTTAGAAAAATGATAATCCAAATAGTAAATCTATAGAAAACAATAGAAGTAACAATTAGGTGTGATCAGAAGTAACAATAAAGTATGGCACTGATCGAACTAGTTTTTGTCATATAACCAGAAGAAATAAGTGTGACACTCAACGTCTGACCAGAAGTAACAAATAAGTGAGATCAGAAGTAAAAAATAAGAGTAACACTGATCGAAAGAATCTTCGATGCTTTCAAAGTATGACTAGAAGTAACAAATAAGTGTAAATACAATTATGTGTGGCCGTGGATATATATTGGTTGTGATACCGGCTTTGCAGGCTGCTGCGAATAGCTCAAACAAACTTATCACATTAGAAGGATTGTGCGTATTCTGACCGTCGTACGTCTTGTTTACTCCTACTGTTGAGCATGAGCGAAAGGCAAATATCTACTCCCGAATTGCCCATGTCTGCAGTAGTAGTTTTGTTAATTAATGTTACTTTTAGAGATTAAAATATTTAAGCATTCGGCTATTTGTAAATCTTCGTCAGCTTTTAGTATTTCTATCCCCGGCGGTCATTGAAGAAATGTACTATCATTTAATGAAGTATCGTTGGGGGAATAAGAAGTGTCATACTTATTTTAGTGCCTTACTTATGGTTTTCAGTTTTTATCGTGATTCGATACTACGCCTTCTCTCATTAGTAATTCTATCTCGAAGTTGAAGTTCCGAAGGGCATAAAAAGTTTGTTAAATAAATTGTGAAACAAAATTAATAATGAGATAATAATTAAATAAATTATACTGTTAATGGAAACCTTTTCTGGTGTCTAATTATTAATTAAGTTCATTCACTTCGCATACGAATGCTATTTTACAAAACAAATCTTTATTTATGTAACTCAAACAAGAGGTCCAAGAAAATGTCAAAAGATAATAGTAAAAGTTAGTGTAGGGAGCTGTTGGCTCGCGTGCCTGAAGTTCTTGCCACCACCCTACACATTGTAACCGGCCACCTGAATTAATGGCTTTAATAGTCGCATGATGACTTAGGCCTAAGGTGGTGCCTAGCCAGTGCTCGGCATTCGATTAATTTTTATCCATGAATAAAATAAGCTCGGCGATATTTAAATAACCAATAGTTGAATAAAAATTGTAAAATGTTTAAATTATCTAAAGTGAATAAGCCAATTATTTAAATAAAACAAACAATTATTTAAATAAATACCACTTTTATTCAAATAAATGCTTGGTTGCGTAAAAAACATAATTAAATAAGTTAAAATTATTTCTTTTTACCAACGTTATTTAAATAAATTGGAAAATTTGTGGATAATGAATAAACAATTCCGAGCACTATGCCTAGCTGATTATTATAATGTCTATGAAATTCAATGGTGATGGTTTTAAAATTTTCCACAAGAAAATATTTTAAAAGGTTACTATCACTCTCTAAACATTTTATCACTGACCAATAAATTTTACCCACAAACGAACGGGACTGAAACGAAAAACGTTATCTTATTTACATCTTTGCAATGTTGAATACTTTATGTTGCTGAACTCCTAAGGCTACAGTCTACAGGGAAAGTTTGATTTTACTAAGAGCTATGCAAAATAAATAATATTTATACTGGATAAAATTTATTTTGGAACAAATGGCAGTAGCGGTTAAGACTAGTTCAAAATACGAGTAAATTTCAGATATAGTCATATGGGCCAATAGGCAATGGGAAGATATTTTGTTTTTCCAAGTTCCAACTCAATACTCTTCGGCGTTGTTTTCGGGTACGTTCTATCAAACCAAGGAGAAGCTAGCTGACAAAATCAGGTTGTTAAATAATCATCAAGCGCCTTTTAAAGCCATTAATTCAGGTGACCGGGTTACAATGCATAGGGTGGTGGCAAGCCTTTCATGCCACGCGAGCCAACAGCTCCCTGGTGGTTACCAAAAAAATCCAAGGAAATAAAAGTCAAATAAAAAAATCAATTTCAATAAAAGCCAGAGATAAAATAATCCACGAAAAAAAAAACCACGGGGAAAAAAATTTAGTCACCTGGCTTCGAGTCTTCATTGGTAATGGAAATAGTAAAATCAAACCAAGGAAACGACAAATTATGTTGGGTTGGGAACAGTGGCGGTGGAAGGTTCATATTTTGGGGGGGACAAACCCGCGATATATATATTTAAAAATGGATGATAGCTGGTTGTATACTTGTTGAGAATTGTCTAATACAAATTTTAAGCGTCATATGCATTTAATATAATAATAATCCAATAGGCTAAAGTTCAAGAGTATTTCCAACGCATAAATCATTCAGTGATTTGTAAAACCTATTACTTATGAATAAAAAAGCCTTTTGGAGGGGGGACAATATATGCCTGGTCCCCACCCGATTTTCTTGGGAGGGAACCAAGTACCCCGGTCCCCCCCCCCCCGTTCCGCCACCACTGGTTGGGCATATGTACGTTATACATGCTCATACGTTGGCGTTGTGTAAAAGCGAGTTCTTTAAAATGTAGAGCAATTGTGAAAACCACTCTGAACGTCTCATATCCACAATCAACCAGCTGAGCAGATAGGAAAGAAGTTGAAGTCACAAAATGCCTAATCAAACTAAAAGATAAAGCAAAATTATCTAGAATTAAACCATCTAAAACAAAAATGCCACCCGAAAATACCTAGAAGCAACAAACACAGCACCCCACACAAGGAGAACGCAACCCGTGAAAAGTCGTGCATTTTTCTTGTGTAAATTTTTCATTGATTAGACTCTTTAGCGCCTGCTGCCGTCGGAAGGGGAAAATTCGGAAATTGTAAAACGTTCAGCGTAAAGGCTCGTCCAATGAAATTTGTACACAACACTGCGTTAGCGTGTTTAAAGGCTAGCTGCGTTCTCCTTGTGTTTGTTGTTCCTAGGAAAACACCATCAAGAGCAGTGGCGTAGCTAAAAAAATTGGGCCCAAATGCAAGATAAGAAAATGGGCCCCTGTGACATGTCAATTTTTGTGCGTTCCAATGTACGCGATTGGGTGCGTTAACCTATTTACGTTACTGGCTTCCAATATCGTGATAATGACATCACGGTAATACTCTCTACAAAAATATACATATACGGCGTTCTTTCGTGAGACAGCCAATCGGACAGTCGACTTAGTAAAAGTTTATGGACCCCATTACTGATCAAGAGGGCAATTAGAAACTTGAGAACTTCACACCACCCTAAAAATCCAAGTGGTCTCGAGGACATTAATATCGAAGGTGACTGATGCACTACTGGAGAACCGGGAAATAAAAGATTACTGTTAAGTGATAATGGTTCAAGTGCAAAAGAGCGAAGTATAATATTTTCGACGGATGACGAAACAAACTTTGTGGATTTTTTTGGCCATGGATTGTTTTTACGTTTGCATTTTTTGCTTCGACTTTTTTTTCTGTGGGTTTTTTATGGTGGGATTTTTTTCCGTGGATTTTTGTGCTGGCATTCCAGCTCCCTAGTGATTAGTTTCGGCAGAAAAATTTAAATACCGAACTTTTTTTCAAGCAAGCAAGAGTTCCACAATAAATGTTTTACTGAAATAGGGTTACACTACTTTATATTAAGACAAATCGATAAACTTTAATTTATTTTGTGTCGAATCAAGAATTATTTACAAAGAATAACGGTTTAATTTTTGGTCACTATGTATAATATTTCAATGCTTAAAAATAAATAATAGATTTCCAGTATAAACAAACGCTTTTCCTAGATAAAACAGTGAGTCGATTATTCAAAAAATATTGTAAATTTATCTCTTGATAATAAAACGCTCATTTTAAAGTATGAAAATCGCTTCGATACTTTTTTAAAAATGACTCCTTTGTTAAACACCCTAGTTTTCGCCACTAAAAAAACTCCGCGGGTCTAAACATACTCAAATAATATACATAGATCGATGGGGACGTGGAACATAATGAAAACACAAAAGATGGATGGATGTCATCCGCGCACCCGAGTCTCTCTCACTTTAATTTAGTCGGAATGCAGAACCCAGCCGCCAAAAAAGTCGATGGCCCAAGTAACCCCCTCAACCCCCACAAACCCCCCAAAATAAAAACCATTCCTTCACTTTTCCCAACACACGCTAAAAAATGCGCAAAATCTCCGTGACCACCTTTCTCTCAACTGACTCAGTTGGCTTCTCTTTAAAATCGGATTTAAACAGGGGCGATTGCTTTGAAGTTTTCCGTTTTATCGGCAGTTTTCGTTAAACATACTCAGTAAGCACCCGCTATCCCCCCCAATCGATCCAATGCATTTATTCATTATTTCGGTACCACACGCGTACTATTGTTCTTTTTTGCGTAAGGGGGCTGACATATTGATCTCGAAAAGGCGAGATACTATATATAGAGATGCGTGTGTACACTATGGTAAAAGGGAATTTTTTGCTTAGTTCCGAAAGAGATCGACTAGCATTCCGGCCGCTATAAAAAAGGTGACCCCGGAATGTGCCAAATACTTGACCAACTATAATTAATCTTCCTATAAAAAGGGGAAAGATAACTTCCCCCCCTCCTATAGCGTAGTCGAACATTTCTCTAACAATAACTGATGGGTGCGCGTAATGAAATTGTAATTTTCACCCCCTCCGCCCACGACAACTAGCTCTTGCAGCGCGCAATTTTTAAGGGCGAAGACGAAATTGGAAACTCGGACGGATATTTTTTGATATACCCGTTCCCCCGACGTTACGCAGCGTGACGTTTGATTAAAAAGAGATCAGCCATTCGAGTAAGCTATAGGCTTTTGTAGCGGTTCTTTGATTACAGGAAAAAATATTGGCAACGAGATGACGTTAAAATTAAAATTATACGAAAGACCGAGGCTTATTTCATTTTAATTAATTTTTTTTTGGAACGATAACGATATGAAATTTTCTCTCTTCGATTTACTCGCCCGTAGACATACGCACAGAAATTAAATTGAGGGAAAATAGCAATCAGGGAAAAATGTATAATCTCTCTGCCTTTATTTGAGCCCGAATTCAGTCTTTTTAGAGAAGTTATTTTGAGATTGCAGATGCGAGTATAGAACCGTAAAATTGATCTCGATAGATTCGTCCAAACCAAAAATCGCCGCGTCGTGTACCCTATTTTACCTAAAATACCTTCGTAAAGTACGTGGCCAAGAAAGGCTTAGTTATCTAGCCATGTACACGGATATTTTTCTAAAGATATCGACTTAACTTTTATTATCAATGTATTCATTGGCGGATGAGATATCAGAAAGAACACTTTAAAAAAAATATACATATGGTGAGTGAGGGTAAGAATGGACATGGCGAAGTTTGGACACTTTTGAAAAATATTTATTTGAAAATTTATTCTTTGATGCCAAAGCGCAAAATTGGTCTCATTTTGAATCCTTAAACATACCCTAAAACATGCAATTTATTACTAAATATTTACACCACGACAATTTATACAGCAAGTCTTGAAATAAAACAACTAAAATTATCGAAAAAAATCGAATTGTAACCCGGCCATCTGAATTAATGTCTTTAAAAGTCGCTTGATGACTTAGGCCTATGGTGGTGCCTTGGGTATTAGCCTAGCTGATTATTATTAGAACCAATAAGAAGCTGGAAGCTAATTAAATCAAGAAAATAAATATAGAAGAAACAGCCATCCAGTGTTTAGGTAGATCCTTACTTGACCCCCGAAGTATAAGGGGCCCCGAAATCTAAGTTGCACGACTGAAAAAATTTGGGTAAAATACCCTTTTGTAGAATAAAATATTAGTCTGCTAAAATCTGTTGAAACGATACTAAATTTTATTATTGTACACAAGTAGGTTTTAATCTGTTATTAATTTTAAAATATTTACAAGAATTCCAGTATTAAACTGTAAAAATTAAAGTAATAATGTCGACCATATAGAGTATTTTAGTGTATTTCAAGTATATAATTTGATACCAAATCAATATGTGTATTTCAAGTATATAATTTGATACCAAATTAATATGTGTATTTCAAGTATATTATTTGATACCAAATCAATGTGTATTTCAAGTATATAATTTGATACCAAATTAATATGTGTATTTCAAGTATATAATTTGATACCAAATCAATGTGTATTTCAAGTATATAATTCGTTACCAAATCAATATGTGTATTCAATTATATAATTTTATACCAAATCAATATGTGTATTCAATTATATGATTTTATACCAAATCAATATGTCTATTTCAAGAATATAGTTTGATACCAAATCAATATGTCTATTTCAAGTATATAATTTGATACCAAATCAATATGTCTATTTCAAGAATATAATTTGATACCAAATCAATATGTCTATTTCAAGTATATAATTTGATACCAAATCAATATGCGTATTTCAAGTATTAATTTGATACCAAAAGTCAAAATTTCAGCCAGAGATTCCAACAGTAGACCGGTTTCGCCCTTTTGGGGCTCATCAGTACTGTGTAGGAACTCTGGCTATCCTCGGAAATCTGCCGATATCAGTAAGACTAATAAACAATCAGAGTGCCCTATATGTGAGCAGTCCAGTGCAATTTATAGTGAAATTCTTCACCAATTATTGCATGGCGAAACCGGTCTACTGTTGGAATCTCTGGCTGAAATTTTGACTTTTGATATAACTATCTTAACGTTGGATTTCAACGGAAGCCCGAGCGTAAAAGATGTCTGCTGAATAGCGACCGCCATGCAATAATTGGTGAAGAATTTCACTATAAATTATGGACTGCTCACATATAGGGCACTCTGATTGTTTATTATATAATTTGATACCTAATCAATATGTGTATTTCAATGATATAATTTGATACCAAATCAATGTGTATTTCAATTATATAATTTGATACCAAATCAATATGTCTATTTCAAATACATAATTTGATACCAAATCAATATGTGTATTTCAAGTATATTATTTGATACCAAATCAATGTGTATTTCAAATATATAATTTGATACCAAATCAATGTGTATATCAAATATATAATTTGATACCAAATCAATATATATATTTCAAGTATATAATTTGATACCAAATCAATATGCGTATTTCAAGTATATAATTTGATACCAAATCAATGTGTATTTCAGATATATAATTTGATACCTAATCAATATGTGTATTTCAATTATATAATTTGATACCTAATCAATATGTGTATTTCAATTATATAATTTGATACCAAATCATATGCGTATTTCAAGTATATAATTTGATACCAAATCAATATGTGTATTTCAAGTATATAATTTGATACCAAATCAATGTGTATTTCAAGTATATAATTTGTTACCAAATCAATATGTGTATTCAATTATATAATTTTATACCAAATAAATATGTGTATTCAATTATATAATTTTATACCAAATCAATATGTCTATTTCAAGAATATAATTTGATACCAAATCAATATGTCTATTTCAAGTATATAATTTGATACCAAATCAATATGTCTATTTCAAGAATATAATTTGATACCAAATCAATATGTCTATTTCAAGTATATAATTTGATACCAAATCAATGTGTATTTCAAGTATATAATTTGATACCAAATCAATATGTCTATTTCAAGAATATAATTTGATACCAAATCAATATGTCTATTTCAAGAATATAATTTGATACCAAATCAATATGCGTATTTCAAGAATATAATTTGATACCAAATCAATATGTCTATTTCAAGTATATAATTTGATACCAAATCAATATGCGTATATCAAGTATTAATTTGATACCAAATCAATGTGTATTTCAAATATATAATTTGATACCAAAAGTCAAAATTTCAGCCAGAGATTCCAACAGTAGACCGGTTTCGCCCTTTTGGGGCTCATCAGTACTGTGTAGGAACTCTGGCTATCCTCGGAAATCTGCCGATATCAGTAAGACTAATAAACAATCAGAGTGCCCTATATGTGAGCAGTCCAGTGCAATTTATAGTGAAATTCTTCACCAATTATTGCATGGCGAAACCGGTCTACTGTTGGAATCTCTGGCTGAAATTTTGACTTTTGATATAACTATCTTAACGTTGGATTTCAACGGAAGCCCGAGCGTAAAAGATGTCTGCTGAATAGCGACCGCCATGCAATAATTGGTGAAGAATTTCACTATAAATTATGGACTGCTCACATATAGGGCACTCTGATTGTTTATTATATAATTTGATACCTAATCAATATGTGTATTTCAATGATATAATTTGATACCAAATCAATGTGTATTTCAATTATATAATTTGATACCAAATCAATATGTCTATTTCAAATACATAATTTGATACCAAATCAATATGTGTATTTCAAGTATATTATTTGATACCAAATCAATGTGTATTTCAAATATATAATTTGATACCAAATCAATGTGTATATCAAATATATAATTTGATACCAAATCAATATATATATTTCAAGTATATAATTTGATACCAAATCAATATGCGTATTTCAAGTATATAATTTGATACCAAATCAATGTGTATTTCAGATATATAATTTGATACCTAATCAATATGTGTATTTCAATTATATAATTTGATACCTAATCAATATGTGTATTTCAATTATATAATTTGATACCAAATCATATGCGTATTTCAAGTATATAATTTGATACCAAATCAATATGTGTATTTCAAGTATATAATTTGATACCAAATCAATGTGTATTTCAAGTATATAATTTGTTACCAAATCAATATGTGTATTCAATTATATAATTTTATACCAAATAAATATGTGTATTCAATTATATAATTTTATACCAAATCAATATGTCTATTTCAAGAATATAATTTGATACCAAATCAATATGTCTATTTCAAGTATATAATTTGATACCAAATCAATATGTCTATTTCAAGAATATAATTTGATACCAAATCAATATGTCTATTTCAAGTATATAATTTGATACCAAATCAATGTGTATTTCAAGTATATAATTTGATACCAAATCAATATGTCTATTTCAAGAATATAATTTGATACCAAATCAATATGTCTATTTCAAGAATATAATTTGATACCAAATCAATATGCGTATTTCAAGAATATAATTTGATACCAAATCAATATGTCTATTTCAAGTATATAATTTGATACCAAATCAATATGCGTATATCAAGTATTAATTTGATACCAAATCAATGTGTATTTCAAATATATAATTTGATACCAAAAGTCAAAATTTCAGCCAGAGATTCCAACAGTAGACCGGTTTCGCCCTTTTGGGGCTCATCAGTACTGTGTAGGAACTCTGGCTATCCTCGGAAATCTGCCGATATCAGTAAGACTAATAAACAATCAGAGTGCCCTATATGTGAGCAGTCCAGTGCAATTTATAGTGAAATTCTTCACCAATTATTGCATGGCGAAACCGGTCTACTGTTGGAATCTCTGGCTGAAATTTTGACTTTTGATATAACTATCTTAACGTTGGATTTCAACGGAAGCCCGAGCGTAAAAGATGTCTGCTGAATAGCGACCGCCATGCAATAATTGGTGAAGAATTTCACTATAAATTATGGACTGCTCACATATAGGGCATTCTGATTGTTTATTATATAATTTGATACCTAATCAATATGTGTATTTCAATGATATAATTTGATACCAAATCAATGTGTATTTCAATTATATAATTTGATACCAAATCAATATGTCTATTTCAAATATATAATTTGATACCTAATCAATATGTGTATTTCAATTATATAATTTGATACCAAATCAATGTGTATTTCAAGTATATAATTTGTTACCAAATCAATATGTGTATTCAATTATATAATTTTATACCAAATCAATATGTGTATTCAATTATATAATTTTATACCAAATCAATATGTGTATTCAATTATATAATTGGATACCAAATCAATATGTCTATTTCAAGTATATAATTTGATACCAAATCAATATGTCTATTTCAAGAATATAATTTGATATCAAATCAATATGTCTATTTCAAGAATATAATTTGATACCAAATCAATATGCGTATTTCAAGTATTAATTTGATACCAAATCAATGTGTATTTCAAATATATAATTTGATACCAAATCAATGTGTATTTCAAATATATAATTTGATACCAAAAGTCAAAATTTCAGCCAGAGATTCCAACAGTAGACCGGTTTCACCCTTTTGGGGCTCATCAGTACTGTGTAGGAACTCTGGCTATCCTCGGAAATCTGCCGATATCAGTAAGACTAATAAACAATCAGAGTGCCCTATATGTGAGCCGTCCAGTGCAATTTATAGTGAAATTCTTCACCAATTATTGCATGGCGAAACCGGTCTACTGTTGGAATCTCTGGCTGAAATTTTGACTTTTGATATAACTATCTTAACGTTGGATTTCAACGGAAGCCCGAGCGTAAAAGATGTCTGCTGAATAGCGACCGCCATGCAATAATTGGTGAAGAATTTCACTATAAATTATGGACTGCTCACATATAGGGCATTCTGATTGTTTATTATATAATTTGATACCTAATCAATATGTGTATTTCAATGATATAATTTGATACCAAATCAATGTGTATTTCAATTATATAATTTGATACCAAATCAATATGTCTATTTCAAATATATAATTTGATACCTAATCAATATGTGTATTTCAATTATATAATTTGATACCAAATCAATGTGTATTTCAAGTATATAATTTGTTACCAAATCAATATGTGTATTCAATTATATAATTTTATACCAAATCAATATGTGTATTCAATTATATAATTTTATACCAAATCAATATGTGTATTCAATTATATAATTGGATACCAAATCAATATGTCTATTTCAAGTATATAATTTGATACCAAATCAATATGTCTATTTCAAGAATATAATTTGATACCAAATCAATATGTCTATTTCAAGAATATAATTTGATACCAAATCAATATGCGTATTTCAAGTATTAATTTGATACCAAATCAATGTGTATTTCAAATATATAATTTGATACCAAATCAATGTGTATTTCAAATATATAATTTGATACCAAAAGTCAAAATTTCAGCCAGAGATTCCAACAGTAGACCGGTTTCACCCTTTTGGGGCTCATCAGTACTGTGTAGGAACTCTGGCTATCCTCGGAAATCTGCCGATATCAGTAAGACTAATAAACAATCAGAGTGCCCTATATGTGAGCAGTCCAGTGCAATTTATAGTGAAATTCTTCACCAATTATTGCATGGCGAAACCGGTCTACTGTTGGAATCTCTGGCTGAAATTTTGACTTTTGATATAACTATCTTAACGTTGGATTTCAACGGAAGCCCGAGCGTAAAAGATGTCTGCTGAATAGCGACCGCCATGCAATAATTGGTGAAGAATTTCACTATAAATTATGGACTGCTCACATATAGGGCATTCTGATTGTTTATTATATAATTTGATACCTAATCAATATGTGTATTTCAATGATATAATTTGATACCAAATCAATGTGTATTTCAATTATATAATTTGATACCAAATCAATATGTCTATTTCAAATATATAATTTGATACCTAATCAATATGTGTATTTCAATTATATAATTTGATACCAAATCAATGTGTATTTCAAGTATATAATTTGTTACCAAATCAATATGTGTATTCAATTATATAATTTTATACCAAATCAATATGTGTATTCAATTATATAATTTTATACCAAATCAATATGTGTATTCAATTATATAATTGGATACCAAATCAATATGTCTATTTCAAGTATATAATTTGATACCAAATCAATATGTCTATTTCAAGAATATAATTTGATACCAAATCAATATGTCTATTTCAAGAATATAATTTGATACCAAATCAATATGCGTATTTCAAGTATTAATTTGATACCAAATCAATGTGTATTTCAAATATATAATTTGATACCAAATCAATGTGTATTTCAAATATATAATTTGATACCAAAAGTCAAAATTTCAGCCAGAGATTCCAACAGTAGACCGGTTTCACCCTTTTGGGGCTCATCAGTACTGTGTAGGAACTCTGGCTATCCTCGGAAATCTGCCGATATCAGTAAGACTAATAAACAATCAGAGTGCCCTATATGTGAGCAGTCCAGTGCAATTTATAGTGAAATTCTTCACCAATTATTGCATGGCGAAACCGGTCTACTGTTGGAATCTCTGGCTGAAATTTTGACTTTTGATATAACTATCTTAACGTTGGATTTCAACGGAAGCCCGAGCGTAAAAGATGTCTGCTGAATAGCGACCGCCATGCAATAATTGGTGAAGAATTTCACTATAAATTATGGACTGCTCACATATAGGGCACTCTGATTGTTTATTATATAATTTGATACCTAATCAATATGTGTATTTCAATGATATAATTTGATACCAAATCAATGTGTATTTCAATTATATAATTTGATACCAAATCAATATGTCTATTTCAAATATATAATTTGATACCTAATCAATATGTGTATTTCAAATATATAATTTGATACCTAATCAATATGTGTATTTCAATTATATAATTTGATACCAAATCAATGTGTATTTCAAGTATATAATTTGTTACCAAATCAATATGTGTATTCAATTATATAATTTTATACCAAATCAATATGTGTATTCAATTATATAATTGGATACCAAATCAATGTGTATTTCAAGTATATAATCTGATACCAAATAAATGTGTATTTCAAATATATAATTTGATACCAAATCAATGTGTATTTCAAGTATATAATTTGATACCAAATCAATATGTGTATTTCAAGTATATAATTTGATACAAAACAATATGTGTATTTCATGTATATAATTTGATACCAAATCAATGTGTATTCAATTATATAAATTGATACCAAATCAATGTGTATTCAATTATATAAATTGATACCAAATCAATGTGTACTTCAAGTATATAATCTGATACCAAATAAATGTGTATTTAAAATATATAATTTGATACCAAATCAATATGTGTATTTCAAGTATATAATTTGATACCAAATCAATATGCGTATTTCAAGTATATAATTTGATACCAAATCAA
The DNA here is from genome assembly GCF_980474605.1 of Leiobunum rupestre. Taxonomy (NCBI): domain Eukaryota; kingdom Metazoa; phylum Arthropoda; class Arachnida; order Opiliones; family Sclerosomatidae; genus Leiobunum; species Leiobunum rupestre. The sequence goes on along the minus strand of NC_143391.1, from coordinate 31,516,754 downwards.
TATGTGTATTTCAAGTATATAATTTGATACCAAATCAATATTCATTTAAGCTAAAATACTAGCGTAGACATCAAATTTCCAAACTTGTTTACTCATCTTGTATTGGGTTAATTATCTCCCTCATAATTTAAATTTTGAACCGACCAAAGGTTTGGGGAATTAAATTACGTGCACCTCCCAGTAAATTTTTTGGGATGGGCCTCCTACGAGCTAAGGCTCCTGTCCGGGTTACAAATCTGTCCAATTGGTTCAGTCGTTGCTTCCATATCAGCTTTAAATTCCATCCAAGGCGTGACTCAATTCAAAATCCCAATGAGCTGACGAAGTCGACACATTCGTTCGACTGGAGTTCATCGCGAACATCGAACAACTGACTTCACATACAAGTATTGAAAGTTACACGGAAGCACGATGGGGCCTTTGTTCCTCTTCAAAGAGATAATAATAGTTTGGAAATAGCAGAGCTAGATGGCTATTGTTGACGTTCATTTATTACTCGAATCAATAAAGTATTAAGGATAGCAGGGAGTATGTCGCGCAACTATAGCCTCTTGTTTCATGATTCCCAGAAGATAATCTTCGCCTAAACAGAGAGAGTCTTACTGCGAGAAAAGGGGAAGATAACACGAGGAAGGGCGTGGTTTCTCCTCCGGGAATCACGAGACAAACCGAATACATTCTTGTTCAAATTCACGATCCATATTTCTGTTACCGCATGAATAGATCGAATTATTTCAAAATAAATAAAAATAGAGCTCTAACAAAAGCATTTTCGCGCAATGTAGCACGGATTTCGAAATTCAGTTTACACAAAACCCGAATTTTCAGTCTGCGTTAATCCATAAATAAAATAGCTCTCCCAACTTAGGGCACAAAAGGTTTTCTACAGGCCTAGATTCAAGCAATTGAAATATCTAGATACTATTATCGGTGAAAACAATTAATGTTTCCTCATACAAACAATAAAATGTATAAGTGAAGGTCTTTTAATTAATTGGAAAACTTCGAAATAATATTGTTTAAATTTTATTTATCAATAACTTTCTTGCGCAGTTAAAAGCGTTAAAAAAATTGAGCGAAACATTTTATTCTTTTCTAAAAAATAGAGTAAAACTAATTTTTGATAAGTTCAATCAATAAGAAAAAATAACCCCCAACTCTTAAGTCGTTTCCGATTGATCCGACATATTGGTCGGAAGAAAATGATCGCGCCAAGAAAGAAAAGACGAAAGTAAAAAGGAGCGAAAATATTTGACCTTGTTCGATCCGTGTTTTAACAAATTAGGGGCAATCTAAAATCGGCCTTATTAAGAGCATCGTCCGAACAAGAAATCCCATCTCTCCGACGCCAAACTACCGAAAATTGATTTCTTTCGACGGCCATTTTTCGATCTGGATCCTGACATATTTGTGTTGTAAATGACCAATTAGTTAGTTTAGAAAACTTAGAAAGTAAAAATAAAGAAAAGCGAGTCGGGGTACAGGCCCCTGGCATGCCCACCCGTTTATCGAGAAACCATTATCCCAGAGAAAGCTTGTTTGAACCAATATATCGGGTATGAAGGGGAGGGGACCAACATGTCCCCCTTCTTTCGCGCCCGGGGGCAGCGTGGAGGGGGGGGCGCACGCCGGCTGTCGGAGATATTGCGGAGCTGACCATTTTATGAGAGACTTAAGTTTTTAGATCCTCCGCGTACACGGCAGCTGGGTTCGACCAAGATTTATATCGGCCAAAGTGACATTTACAATAACGCATTGTCGATCCCGCACATGCACCCGGCTACGTTTCCATCAATGTTCGTGTTATAATGATTACCCCCTCCGCTAGGTGGCAACGTCGGCGCCGGTTACCCGACTCCGGTACGATTTAGGCCGTGCATACTACTTTTTAATAAAGTTCTTACGGCCTATCGGTATAAATCAAGGCGAACTTTTATTTCGGGGGAAGAATGATTTTTGTTTACGGGGGATAGCCACCAGAGGGCGTTGGTACGAAAATAGGATTGGCGCGTCTGTCTCTAATAGGACGTTAAAGTAGCGTCAATTTGAACGATCGATTTTGTAAGCCGTCGTCAATCCGCCGCTGGTTGCATTCAGCCCGGGCTTCCGAAGCCGAAAATTTAATAAAGCGGAAATTATTGTTCGAAGGCGCAATGAGCGAACGAGAGTCTTGACTTTAAATAAATTGTCCTATCGCGTGAAAGATAATGCGCGTATATTTATATTGTAGGGAAGGCTGCCCGGGCAATAACACCATGGTCGATATTTTATTTTTCTTTAATTACATAAAACCGCCAAAGTTGCGCGCCCTATCGCGCCAATGTTTACAAGATGAATGGCTACTTTGCGTGTTCAAAATAGATCGACTGTTAACGTTGAGATGGCGTTACTAAAACCAAACCTTGTAAGTCAGCTTCACACTGTACATTGGTGCTACGCAAGTGGAACACTTTTACAGGCGCTAGTAGGTCAATTTGACCTACAATTGGATACGAATTTCCAGAAGTAGTTTCTCTCTGATGGTAGATGCGTAGGCAACTCACAGCCATACATAAGTCACCTTTCAGTATTGGTTAAAGACTTTTTCATTTTCGTCATGTGCCCGGGTTTAGCAAATATTTCTAAAATGTGTTAAAATTCTATTGAAAATATAAATGTTTTCTTTAGCAATCGAAGTGAAAGTACGCTTACTTGATTTTAATTAAATTAATTTCACGAACGTGTAGATACTCACGACGTTTTCGTTCAAACTTGTAGAGTGCCCTGCTTAACCTCTCTATTATCTACAGTTATACAGTTAGAGGAATGCCTATTCTTCTTATAAATAGTTGTAAATATTTGTTCATAGTTGTATATTCTTATGTAAATAAATCATCAGTTTTTCTTACATTTTATTACAAATTTATATCATTTTTAAATATTTGATGGAAAAAATGATATAGACTTTTGGATTTCCCCCTGCTTTAATTGTTTGTACATAGTAACGGAGTTTTTTAACTGCTAACGTTTAATTTTTAACAATGTACATTTTTGTTGTGTTTTAATTAAATTAACCAGTTTCTTTTTAACTTAACTTGTCTTGGATCATTAATCGTGCTCTGCTGGTAATGAGGAAACTTCATCAGTATTCTTCAGTTCCCGATGGAACTTCCCGTTAAATCTGTTAGAAAACTGTAAATCGCGTAGACTAACTCATGAATAACACATGAAAAAACAGAACCACAGTTGGTCTAAAGAAGGACAATATTAAACCATTAAAAAGCCTACTTTTCTCCAAAATTTAATGAACCATCTTACGACTGATCTGCCAAAAATAGGCCGACCGATCCCATTGCTTAGGTTGGTAAAAATATAATAGAGATGATTCAACCTATAAAATAAATTCCGGTCATAAGGCTCGTGAATTTTATAAATACACTACCGCCATCTCTTATTTAATTGCTGAATCAGTATCGAGGGGCTAACCACTCTTAGAAAGTCTGTACACCGGATTTCGCTTAGATTAGCACTACCAAAGACAGGGACTTCAAAGACTACGCGTAATCCCATTAGTACAGTCAAAGGTACGGCTCTGTACACCGATTACGCGGAGTGATCAGCCCCTCGATCAGTATTTAATCGACCACAGATAAAAATAATTAATAATTCAGAAATGAATCTAAATGTGGCGCCCAGTTTGCTTCTGCCACGAACTAATCGCCATGACAGGGGTGGGACTGCTTATTAGCGTGAAACTATAGTCTACTCTCTTAGTACCAGGCAATCGGGAATTATTTTAATTCGCTCAAACTCCCGAAATGACGTCACTAGAAAGCAGCGGGTACGACAGAATGAGCGTTTCATTAAAGAGTGTCGGCTGGGGAGGAGGAGAAGGGGATTCACGGAGGCAAATTAGCCTGATAAGATTCCCAGAACGGCGGGCAATTTGCTCGATGGAAAATTTGCATACGAGACAGAAAAAGCCATCAGTTTAATCGCCAGCTAAACATTTTTTCGGAGGTTCCTTAAAGCAAACCATCCATTTATTAGATTTCATTAAAATCATTCATCAGACACCCCTCACAAAAAAAGAGAGAAAACGAATCCCAAAAGAGAGGTCTCCGACGTACAAAGAAAAACGCGAGATGCGAATAAGAAGAGCGACTCTGTGTCATTAGATTTTTAGCGAAGGAATGCCGTAGAGTTAGAGTAGATCTACGGAATAGCCGAGTTAGCGAGCATTCGGATGCCACGAGGGTGGAGAGAGGAGCGTGAGGTGAGAGAATAGGTGATGTGGTAGGACCCGCTATCATTAGAAGGCTTAGCTTCCTCTCTCTCTCCTACACACACACACAATACCGTTTCGGGCTAACAGCGGCGCCCACTGTATGGAAAACCTCATTAGTGGAAATGCATTAGGATCAAAGATTTCCCCGACCCTGAAACGTGCTCCGACTCTGTATAATACCCTATTAGAGTGGTGTGAAGAAAAATGCCGTTTTTGCGTGCTAGAAATAACAGGTCCGAGCTGGTCCAACCGAAAAGCTGAGCTTTTTTTTTCTTCTTCTTTTCTATCATTCCCCCCCTCCCCCTTTTTTTTTGAAAAAAAAGTACGGGGGGGGTGCAAGATTTACGTTGGCAGCCCACTTCCCTAATATGGCATGAGAGGCTTAAGACGATAATATGCAAATCTTCCAAAACTGATGCTCACCCATGCACCCGCTCATCGATTTCGCACGTTTTTTGGCTCCGAGGAAAAATGAGAGCAGACGATTTTTTTGTTCGTATGACGTTCCACGCGGGATCTTCAACATATGATTTTTTAATTATTTCTATTTTGGATCCTCTTCGCTTCCTTTCGGTGGTCTTTATTCTCCCTCCCCCCGGGGGTCGCATCGAGGTCGAACCGACCAAAATAGACTAATGGTTTTATTTCCAAGAAATCGCGAAGGATTATTACCATGAATAAGTGACGTATGGCGAGTTTGCGCAATTGGGAAGTAATCTCAACAAGATTAGGCTGATTTGGTTCCGTCGTTTAAGCACGAACGGTCCCACTGAAATATCGCGGTAAACACGAACTGACGTAAGCGGAAATAAATAGTATTATCTTAAAATAGTACATTTTTCTGCACCAAATTGTCTTTTCCGGTGCGTAGATGTACTTTCTTTATTATTATTATTTGGTTTTTAATTTTCGATGGCACATAGGAAATTAAAAACACGTTCTCTATATCTTATTTGCCTCAAAATTGAGACAAAAAGTCGAAAACAAACCACGTTTTCTTGACTATAATCACCTAAATTTGACTCAAAGAACATATTATTTAAGTTGGTTCAAATTGAGACACAACAGATAAAGAATAACGTTCTCTAGACCTTATTAACATCAAAAGTAGCATAAGACCCAAAAGTGTGTCAGCTGTACCTTCGCGCCTATTAAATTTTCTAGTGAGACCTAGTCACACTATAGACTATATAACCTACTAGTTGGAATAGTACTAGCAACATTATATTTAGTCTATAGTCTGGAGCGATTTTCACTCTTCGACTTACTCGCCCGTAGACAAACGTTCTAAAACGACTCACACGGCGGCGCTGGAGTACCTCGATTTTGATGACGTAATTTCCGACCCCCCTTCCTTTCATTTTTTTACTTTGCGACAAACTCTCATTAACTACTATACCGTTCTGACACACTTTTGGGTTTTATGCTTTTTTTGTTAACATTAATTTGACTCAAAGAACATATTTTTGAATTTATGTCAAATTGAGACCCAGAGCAGATCAAGAATCACGTTTTCCAGAATTTATATTCCTCAATTTGACTCAAAGAACGAATTTGTGTCAAACTGAGACACAGAGCAGATTAAGAACCACGTTATCTAGACCGTATTTACCTTAATTTGACTCCAAGAACAACATGCATTGGAAATTTTGTCAAATTGAGACATAGGGCCGATTAGGAACAACGTTTTTTAGAAATTTATCCTTCAATTTCACTCAAGGCAACAAACCATCGAATTTGAGAGAAAGGTATTTGAAAAACCCTGAATATGCGTATGCATATCATATGCATATTTTCATATATATTCCTTTTATTTATTCAATAGCGTTTTATTCGAAAATAGATAAATAAATAATACAGCGAAATTATCTCTTAACACGTTCCCTTTCTTTGTAGCAAGCACTAATCTAACTAATCAGACATTTAGTTAATAAAATATACCGTTAACTAATCCTGCAAAGGATAATGATACAAAAGACGTTCAAAGTTTAAATCGAAATAGGCTCCCAATTTTAACGGTGAAGGAATATATAAAACTCCTTTAGATGTAGGGATCCTACAAAAACAAAGTTCTCTTCGACCATTATCCCAAATAAGAAAAGGAGGGGGGGTAGGAGACTTGTTTCAAATCGACGAAACACAAATACAAAGAAAAACCAAATTATCTCCGATAGCTAAATTCCCTGCCGGTTCCTCCACCGAAAAAACAACCTAAAGGAGCAAATAGGTTTTCTCAAGCCGCGATGGTTATATCGGTAATTACCCTGTCCAGCGGTACTCCGGCCCAGAGAAAGGAGAGAGAGACAATGGGAGGCTGCGGCAAAAGGTCCGACAAACTACTCAAAGGGTAAAGCGACTCGCTTTTAAAGTCGCCGACCGCCGCGAAAGGCGCTTATCCGTAGAAATGGCGTATTTGCCCCGTGGGACGAACGAGCCGAGAAAAGGTCTTTGGGAAACGGGAAAAGTCCTTTCTCTCGGCGCGTGCCATGACGTGTCCCTCCATTCCGGCGTCGATGGCCATTGTTATCGTTCCCGGAGCCGCGCTGGTCCACGGAGCCATCGATTACGCGTTTCCCCGCAAATGGTCCTCCTTATCCATCGCGGGGTCGCGGACACCGTCTTCGTCGCTAGAAACCCCTTTCGCGCGCGCACCTTTTTCTTCTCTCTTTCATCCTGGAAATGGTCCCCGAGAGTCAACGGGACTTGTTAGCGCTATAGCGACAGCTCTTTCGCCAGTCATTTCGCGACTTCTTAAAATGACAAACACGACGTCTCTCCCCTTCTCGACGCCGGAAACTCCTTCTTCGTATTCGTTTTCGAGAAAATCCAAGCGCTTAATGGGGACTCGCTCGACTATTCTCGCGTATAGCGGAGACCGTTCTTTCAATGACTTCAATTTACACGGTCAGTCTCTTCGGATGTAGGTCCAGACACTAGCTCGAAAGTAGCTACGATGGATATTGTTTTGAAAGGGGAACTTCTCTTATCGCTCGACTACCTCCGTCTATTTTTAGATTTTATTTCGAGGATAAAGTAGCGTTAATGGACCCCGCACTCGGCACGCAAATTTGACCCTAATCAGTAGCTATCGATACCGGTTTCTGTTCGGAATTTCTATAACTATGGTGCTACTATTTCGTCATTTAATACCAGAAATTTAAAAGATAGTATTACAACCTTGGAAAGCTGGAAATGTGGGTGTATAATTTTACTATTTTCCAGCAGGATCTCTTGAAGTAAAAGTTCCAGATTATAATTGACCGGATCTGATATCACATCGTTAGAAAGAGTATAGTTGCTACTCAATTTTAGCCTAGATTTTTCAATACCCAGGGTGGCCCTTTAAATAAAAACATTTCAAGAAAATGTCATAATAATAATCAGTTAGCCTAACGCCCAAGGCACCACCTTAGGCCCAATTCATCTAGCTACTTTTAATGCCTTAAACATGTGGCCGGGTTACAATGCGTAGGAGGGTGGTGGCAAGCCCTTCATGACACGCGAGCCAACCGCTCTCTGCACTTACTATTACCGTTATCCTATACAAGTTTTTAGGGAAAGGGGGGAAGAGAAGAACTCGAGGGAATACCAGTGGAGAAAGAACTTGCAAATGTTCCGAGTTTTCACCTGGTGCTACAATCTGGGATCGAACCCGGCTCCTCTTGATGCGAGCCGAAAGTCCTAGCCACTCCACCACCCCTTTAAGTTAAGAATGAAAGTATAAATACAATAAAGACCTTAATGTCCCTCGTTAAACCTATCATAACCGAGTTCTGTATCGCTAATATTTATTAGACCTGTCCTAGAACAATTTACGGTCAATTTCACCTTTGCTAAGACTGAATATATAAACTTGATACGCTTATCACAACATTCTTAAGAAACGTTCGGAAAACTGTTTGGAGTTTGAAGGGGCCTTAGGGTATGGGTTTCAAATGACAATTTTCCCTAAGATGTCTTAACAAATTCACTAACGTTCTAAGAAAATAATCTCTTCAGATTTTTCTCCAATATTGTTCCTAAGATATTCCAATTGTATATATCCTTAAGAAAGGTTTCTAAAGAAATTTCAGTTGCATAATTTCCATATGAATTTCTTTCGAAATTGTTTTTGAACTTTCTTAAGAATCTCTACAATATTAAAGGGTTTGCTTACAAAATCTTATCTTTATATGTTACTAAATCTTTATTAACTTTTGTTTTAAAAATTATTAACTTTTAAATATTAATACAATTTTTACTTTCTATTAAGCTATCAGAACTAATTGTGACGTTAAAATAAATTAAATATTGAATTCTTTGTTAATTATGATTAAACCAAATGATGTAACTACTGGTGAAGTTTTAATTACCAATTATAATTATTTTGAATAATAATAATAATAATAATTTAAGGGCCGCTAATCTATCAGTTTCTAGTTTGAAGGAAACGTTTTAAGGATATCCCATAATATTACTGAGGAAAACCCTTAATGATATCTAAAGGTTTGTGGAAGGTAAACCCTTAAGAAAAGCAAAGGGATTGCATATGGGAAACCCATAAGGATATCTAAAGGATTGCGTTAGCGAAACTCTTAAGAAAAATTTCTTAAAAAATCATTAAAACATTTTAGGGAAAAAGTTGAAAAATTTCCCAAAGATTCCCAAGAAAAACCCTTAAATTTTCTTAGGGATTTTCCCATTACTTTTTTTTAACCATTCTTAAGAATATTTTATAAGGGTGTAGTGGCACGAAAATAGTGTGCACCCAGTTTCACAGCACTTTCTTACCGTGGCTCATCGCGTAAGGTTTAAAAGAGTTGTACACATCGCATTGCCATCTATCGAGAAACCGAGTAAATACATATTCTCAAACATACATATATGTGGAATGGGGGTTGAATCGACTAAATATAAATCGCTGTTAAACCCTTTTTTAAGAAGTTGTCAGTTTTAAAAGCTTATTGGTAAGAAAAGCGTAAAATATGACTTTTCTCGCAAAACTTCCTCGCCCCATCCTTACCCCCGGATATATAGACAGAAAATATACGTTTACATCCAAGAGAGACCGACTCAAGTATAATCTTTTGTTTCGAAATATAATTGAAGTTCCCCGGATTTATACTGTTAACGGATTGCCCTCCTTGCCTCCTCCGAAAATATCCCGAAGATGATCCTCTCCGGGCTCCAGCATCCCGGAAAAGGATCTTCTTCCGAGATGCTGGAGCCCGGAGAGAAGGGGAGGTGCACGCTGCCGTCTATATATATACTTTTATACCATTTCACGGCCTTTCACCTCGCGGAGTTTCTTTACGGATGAGCAATAGCTGTCATCGTCGGCGCGGCCGGCGCTCGTCGTCGGTGGCCCGGGCCCCCTCGAGTCAAGAGGAATCGCGCTAAATGCCCGTCAGAAGGGCGTTTATCCGCTAGGCCCGCTTTTGTCACGACATAACTCAAAATTTAGCGGCCCGAAAATACCGAGAAACTTTCGGAGGGCCCCCCCTATTCTGGCCTATTTCTTTTTCAATGATAGGTTTACTTGTCAAAAATCCCCAAACTCATTTCGATACATTTTTCTCATTCCCCTCTCTAGCCTTTCCTCTTTTCCGCACCTCGTGACAAAAGCCGTTGCTTTGCAAATACGTCGCCAGCGCTCCTTATCTACAGTGGCTTTTCGGGTCAAAACTGTCCTTAAATTTAAAGGATTTTCTGTTAACCTTCTTTACAAAACGCGGGATAAATTGACGTTGTTATAAATTTCAGGTTAGAAATAAAAAAACGTCAAAGGAAATTACAAATGACCATAAATCTAAGAATTATTATCTAATTTCATCAAAATAGTTGTCTATGGCTAAAATATTTATTTCAATTTCCTGAATTTGTTACTAGACGTTTAGAATGTTGAGACGACAATTTTTAGTGTTGCTCCCAATCCCACATAGATATCACATCGGTTCTCTAAAATTGACATCTTCAGACGCGATTGATCATTGAAGCGCACGCCGGTTCCGTTTTTGATTCCCCCCTCATGTCCAGTGAAAATTCGACCTTAATACCCGCAAATCGTCTCAACATAGTCACAGCATAAGTAACATAATAAACATAAGTATGACACTTCTTATTCACCCAATGCATATTTTTTATTGATAGTCTGTTTCGGCAATGACAACGTATGCCATTATGTACCGATGGACTGACCACTCTCAGCGAATTGCTCCTGATATTTGGAGGATGCCCATAAAATCGTCAACACTCCACCGGAAGCCTTTTTGACGGACCAGCCAAGGCCTATTAAAAATTGAAATGCTTTCAAAAGTGTAAAAAACGCTTACCAGGCCCGTACATGGGGGGCGCCAGGGGCTGCTCAGCGCCCCCAAATTAGTACTTGAGCATCCCCAATTCGACCGACCCAAAAAAAAATCGATTGCTCAATTACCGAAAGATATGATCTAAAATATTTGTATATTAATCAAAAAGGAAAATTACTTTTACTAGCGAGCTAGTATCAGTAGATATTTGAAACCATTTTACTAAAGTTTTTGAAAATTGCTTTCGCGCGTCTCACTGCACTAGAAAAACTTTTCAATTGTAGAAATATTGAACCAGCTTATCAAAAATGTTTTGACGGATATTTAAGGGCTACAACCGGGTACACGAAAAAGATAAAAGTGATTAGACTCAAGGCATTGGCACCCCCCAAACGAATTTGAGCGCCCCCGAGTTTTGGCGGCTGTGTACGCGCCTGGAGTACGCGTGATTTCTTAAAGAGAACGGGTGATTACAGATGAGTATGAAGATTACGGGTGATTACAGATGAGTATGAAGATTACGGGTGATTACAGATGAGTATGAAGATTACAAATGATTACGGGATTACGAATGAGTACAATAGATTACAGAAGATTACGTAACCATTACAGTTAGGGTGCACACCGATTACGGGAAGTGGTTAGCCCCCAGAGTATTTACAGCCTGTTTCATTAATTTCGGTTCATTAGCATAAATGTGACCAAATGTAGCAAAGATTTCCAATTTTCATTGGTTCAAAATACTTCTCAAAGCGTAAGATGAATCGACGTATTAGAGTAACTGAATTTACCCTATTCTTAAACTAACCGAACTTGAAGCGACTTAGACACTACTAATCGATTAGCTAATTTCAAACACTGACGCTTACTTTTGTAAAATAATGATGAATTATTGAAACGGAAGATAAAAATAACTATTATAAACACTGGCTCCATTTCAGAAGTAAGTTTTTTCGAATTTCAAACCTAAACGCGTGTACGCTCGTATTTCTCGCCATCCAACTAACCAACTATTTGGCCAACGGAAAGAGTAGGAAGGGACGAGTTTCCTGTTCGGAAACTTATATTATTGCATTCTGTAACTTGTATTTGTTACTTTCCAGTACTCTATATTTTATATTTTATTTTTGGTTTAATATTGTGTATTGTTTTTAAACCATGCTCCCTTTAATTTGGTGACGCCACCCCGATTTCAAGGGGTTGTACTTTGTACGGGTTTACCAATAAATCTTAATTCTTCCTATTTCGCAATCACTCCGCGACAGACTATCATTAACCGAATTCGCCTTGAGCCATACTTGTGTTTATTATGTTACTTATGGTCATAGTAAAAGAGATAAATAAATACATTAACAATTAAATATGAAAATTATAATGAATATATTGCGAATTCTAGCTCTAGATTTTCTTTCTATTTAGCTTTGTAACAAATTCCCTAAAGAGTCACACTTACTAACTATAGACTTACGTTTACAATAACGTTATCGGTAGGCGTAAATTGTAAGCAAGGTGAATTCACGCAATTCGCTGCCGTTGTTCCGTATCAAACGACCAAATTTCCGATAAAGGTTTGAATCGGGCCAGCGTTGACAGTTATAGTTAATGGTGGTAAATAGTGGTTGGTCGTGCCGGGGATTGAAATATCAATCGGAAATGGCCAATATGCAAAGTCGATATGGCTGGAAACGGCTCGTGGGATAATGTGGCCCAACCGATCGCGTCAAAATCAGATATACGGCCGCCTCGAGACCGATGACCAAATCCCAGATACGGAATACAGTCAAATTCCCCATCACGAATACGCGATTTCCCAAATATCAATCGATAAACTGGATGAAAAGAAACGTAACAACGATGTAAACAGACTTTAATGGACATATTCAGGTACAGTGGCGTAGCCAGACATATTTCCAGGGAGGGGTTCAAACTATATGTAAAATACCTGAAAGGGGTCGAGAAGGGGGTACAGTCAAAGCTACACCCAAGGGGGGTGGGACACGGAAACCCCCCCTTGTCTACGCCACTGTTCAGGAAATAGGAAGAAATATTTTAACGAAAGAAAACTATTTTGATTAAATTAGACAACTATTCTTAGTGATGATTTTTGGTCATTTGTAACTTTCTTTGACGTTTTGCTGTTCTTTTCAGCCTTACTTAAAGTTGTTCGATAGGACATTTTTCGTTTAAGGCACCAAAAACCGTAGCATCTATAGTTTGTTGGAACCTAAAGTCGAGCCTAAAACTCTCTGTTGCGGAAGCTAGCCGATTTCGGGCAATGAGAGAGCTCGTTTTGGTGACGTCAATAGAGCCGCCAAAATTCAAGCTAAAAATTTATTTATTTTAATAATTCCAAATTAACTACGATACCAAGAATGTATTTATTTATACTCAGGGAGAATGAATATGTCAAGATTATTTTTAGCGTTTCTCCAATTCCACCCGTTGGGGCCCCCGGTATGCTCCTCCGCTTTAATAAAATCAAATAATACTGCAATCTCATTGGTTCTTAAAAATTACGTTTTTCGACGCGATTAACGCTGCTGCGAGGACGCAAAAAATAAGACCGCCTCCTTTTTCCCTCTCCCCCCCCCCCCCCCTCCTCAGTGTGACGGCGTTAGGGCCTCAACGTGACCGTCGATAGTCTCGACATATTCATTCTCCCTGAGTACAATTAAATACATTCTTGGCGATACTAAAAGCAATGAAACTTTAAATTCGGTTATTTTAAACGTTTCTGCGACGTTTTTTACTAAAATTACGGTTGCAGTGAATAACTTGCGTCCATTTTCTCAACACAAAAAACCCTAAGAGTATCTCTTCAATTTAATCAATTATTTAAATACATTTATTTAATTACATAATTTTTCATTTCCCAAAAGTCTAGCCTAGAAAGATAAATATTATTTTCTAAAAAATGTTCGTTTCCTTTAGCAATAAATGTTACCCATTACAAATTATAGGCCCCAAGAACGTATTCAGTTTAACAGAGAATTTATAACCCATTACAGTAGAAAAGGGGAAGGATTACGAAGGAAAGGAGGAGCGGGGTAAATACGTTATTGTTAAAAGTAATAGCTTAATTTGACCGGCTTTAAGTAATGTAATGATACTTTATGCTATTGTAAAGCGAAAAAGCCCTAAACAATTTCATTTAAATAACGAATGTAACAAATAATTATCGGTAAAATACAGTGGAAGCTTAACCAAAATAAAATTTCTTTTATCTCGTTAAAGAATGTTCTCCATCTTCGAAAAGAATCCTAAATCATCCTATTGGGAACGTGGCTTTTAAAGCAACCGCTTTTTAAAAAAATGCCCATTAAGCCATCTAATTACAAAATCGCATTTAAGTGCAGAATTTAAATTATTCTCGCCTAAAGAAAACCCGACGACGAAAACGAAATTAAGGCCAAACGCGTGAAGGAGAATGGAATGGCCCCTACAGGATAACAAGTTGACAAAGGCGAAACATTGTCCGGCGCTTAATTCGTCATCTACAATCGTGAAAGAAAATATTTGCAGAGAAAAACCCAAAAATAATATTTTAGTATTAATTTAATATTATTTTAGTTCTGAATTTTAATTTTATATTATTTTAGCTCTGAATTTTAATTAAATATTATTTTAGTTCTGAATTGTAATTTTATATTATTTTCGCTCTGAATTTTAATTTAATATTATTTTAGCCCCTAATTTTACTTAAATTTTAATTTAACACTGAATTTTATTATATTAGTGTTATTCTGAATATTAATTTTATTATATTAGTTTTATTCTGAATATTAATTTTATTCTGAATATTAATTTTATTCTGAATATTAATTTTATTCTGAATATTAATTTTATTCTGAATATTAATTTTATTCTGAATATTAATTTAATATTAATTTAGCTTTGAACTGAATTTAATTGTATTAGCTTTATTCTGAATATTAATTTAATTGTATTAGCTTTATTCTGAATATTAATTTAATTGTATTAGCTTTATTCTGAATATTAATTTAATTGTATTAGCTTTATTCTGAATATTAATTTAATTGTATTAGCTTTATTCTGAATATTAATTTAATATTATTTTAGCTCTAAATTTTAGTTTAATACTAATTTATTACTGAATTTTGATTAAACATTAATTTAACACTGAATTTTGATTAAACAATAATTTAACTCTGAATTTTTATTAAACAATAATTTAACTCTGAATTTTGATTAAACATTAATTTAACACTGAATTTTGATTAAACACTAATTTAACACTGAATTTTGATTAAACAATAATTTAACTCTGAATTTTGATTAAACATTAATTTAACACTGAATTTTGATTAAACACTAATTTAACACTGAATTTTAATTTATTATTATTTTATCACTGAATTTCAATTTAATATTATTTTAACACTGAATTTTAATTTAATATTATTTTAACACTGAATTTAATTTAATATTATTTTAACACTGTATTTTAATATTAATTTTATTTTAAAATAATGTTTTTAAACCACAGTAGATAGAGGGCTTAACATTCCTAGAACAGACAACGACGAAGCCCTTCATATACTCACCATTTTGACCATTTATACTCCGCGAGTCAGATTACTTTTATCGCAGGGCTGCTCTACATTTATCAATGATTTTCAACCCAAAATGTTCGAGATCTGTCCCTTTATCAGAGTGTAAATCCGGCGCCATCTATGACGCGCCGGACTAAAAAAGAGGCGGTGATATCGGGGGGCTATATACATCGTTAGTCTCATTAAGTCCGCGTTAAACGGGCATAAAAGATGCGGCGAAAAGAGGCTGACGCCATTCATTCTTATTCGGTTCGGACTGGCTAAAAATGGGAAATAGGACGAGCCTCCCCTACCAAAAAAAAAGCCTTTGCCATTTTGGCGCGCGTCTGGTCAGTGCTTTATTCGCGGTCCACGGGGAGAGAGAAAGAGAGTTTTAGCAAATACTCCCACGTACAATCGGACGCGCAATTTGTCCCCAGAATCGTGACTCTTTTTCAACGCGGAAGCTTTTTGATATATTCCCCGACTCCCTCTGTGCAGCTATACACCCGAAAGAAAAGATAAGATAAGGTAGAGAGAGAGAGAGGGAGCAAGAAAGAGAGATATAGAGAGAGGGAGAGAGAGAGAGAGACAGACAACTCCGGGGAGCGTTACCGGTCACTTTAGTCGTAAGCGAATTCCGCAATCCGTCGCTCGTGTTGAAAATGTCAGGTGAGAGTAATGGTAATGGTCTCGAAGACGATACAGCCGGCAAAGAGTCGGTGTCTGTCTCCGCGCAATATGTATTTTTCGTCCTTTTGAAAGTCGTCTTTGGAAGGAGAGGAATTTATTCCCGTTGGCTTCTTTAGATTGTTCCCCCGTTTTATGGAGAAGGCGTGCGGACGGCGTGCCCCAATATATAATATCGGGGATTCCTGCCGATATAGGCGAACATATACGTGATTGAAGCTGCTTTTCTCGCTCTCCATCTCTTCCGCTATTTGTCACATCGAAATAGCCGCTCGATTCCGTATCTTTCTCGCCATTCTCTCGTTCAGTCGCCGCCCGAAGATTCGAGATCATCTCCGACTTTCTCTCTTTCCACGAAATTCCCCGCGAATTTCGACGAATCATTTTTTACTACTCATATACTCGTATAAAACGTCGAATTTAAAATGTAACCTCCA
The DNA here is from genome assembly GCF_980474605.1 of Leiobunum rupestre. Lineage (NCBI taxonomy): Eukaryota > Metazoa > Arthropoda > Arachnida > Opiliones > Sclerosomatidae > Leiobunum > Leiobunum rupestre. The sequence continues at coordinate 31,500,520 of NC_143391.1, read as the reverse complement.
TTCTCCCCCCCCCCCCCCCTCACGACCGCTCAGATCTACGAATGAGAATGTACAAGGTGTTTGCGAGTTTTATTTCGGATTTTCAGCGATATTCCGAATGTTACGTTAAAGGCCCGCAACTTAGAGTACGTTCAATAACCCTCATCGGGAAAAAATCAGATGGTTTCATATTTTCAACCGATGAACTTTTTCGTCATAACGACGTCGTAAGTTGTTGAACGCATTTTTTTTTAAATGGCGTAGAATTTTTTTCCAGGGCCAAAAAATCGAAGAAAGCAAAAACTACTTTATTTAATTGTGAATGATGAAGTAATAGAAGAAAATACTGTAGATTTTAGGGACAGTCAATCGATATTAAAAAAGAAACAAAACAGGGCTACAATGCTAGAAAATAAACACCGTTCGCTCCAATAAACAGTGCAGTGGCGTAGCCAGGGGGGTACAGGAGGCACGTGCCCCCACCGAAACGTATGGTTGTATGTACAATTTTTTATTTTTTGCTTTACTTTTTTTCATTGTGTGCCCTCCCCGAAACCAAATCCTGGCTACGCTACTGAAACCGTGTACAGATGAACTTATCCGACCAAAATACAGTAGTGTTACGTCAGTAATGACTTCGGTGAGCAGCCGATGACCATCGTAACGTCAAAACCATAAACGCGAAAAAGCCTACAGTAGGAATCCGGTGTCATCGGTCAGAGTTATTGAGCGTACCCTTTGTTTGAAAAATGCAGGTTGAATTTCAGGTGATTACGTCACGCAAACCTTTCCACTTAGCAATACACGTGATTAAAATTATTTCGCGCCACTTAAAATCCATGGAATTAAAAACAACTTAGAACTTCATGAAGTAGATAAAACTTTGTCGGGTGGACCACGTCGAGAAATGAACCTTAACCGGGTTCAAAACCTCCGAGACTCATAAAAAAACCACCGCAGCTCCATTTCGATGATGCATAAATAATAAAAGTACCTATAAGTCGTCTCCCAAAAAATCCAAAAAAACGGAGCGTAGGTAACTAGTTTTGTTCGTCTATTAGTATTTTTGCAGTTTCTTATCCCCCTCGACTGTAACACCTTTCATTCCTTTTTGGAAATTGCCCAGGGCCCCGTTCCGTTTTAACAGGGCCCTGAATTTTATACTCGCCGAGAGATGCCGCTTTAGTTCCATTTCTTATTCAGGTTGCGTTACCGGAGCTCGTCTGGGATTTCTCCGGACCGTGATAAAAGAAATGCGACCCAAAAACTAAGAAAAATAACGTTATACCATTTACAAGCAATTGCTCTGAAAGCCGATTAGCGAAAGCAAAGTTAATTTTTAATCCCGAGTTAATGTTTCTGACTGCATTTTTAAAAACTAGGCCCCGCTTTTCAAACGACATAAATTTTGCGTCTCACTTTATTTTTTTAAATCTTTCTCGACTTAAAAATAGTCGATCATCCGAAGAGAGAATATAATATTCCAATCGTTCGGCAAAAAATTGATGACTTCATAAAATTTCAAATATGATGATCGGTAAGAAGTTACGTAAACAAATTTGGAACTTTTAATTAAAGATTAAAAAGGACCGGATTAAACCGGGAAATATAAGAGAATAAAGCAAATATTGCAATAGTGGATTTTAGTCTGTGAAAACTAAATCACCTGGTACGAGGAATATATATTTTATAAATAGGAAAAGAAAAAAGAGATATTCTTTTATTCGGTGGGCAGCCGCCTTTACAGGCGTGGGGGCCCAACGCGGGAAAAGCCAACTCGAAATACCTTTTGGAAGAATATTAAAAATTCTACTCGTAGTTTTTGGGGGCTCTTTATTTTTTAAAAAGAGAGAGGCCAGCCGAGAAACGAACTGTATTAATATTTATGACTCAGGGGTCTGTAAGACCAGCGCGCTACAAAGGAAGGCTGCTGGTTTATATAGAGTTCTCTCTCTCTCTCAGTCCACGAATATCTCCAAATCCCGCAAGATTACTTTTTACCCCCTCCCCTCTAGCCCCTACTCGTACCCTTTCCAGCTACTCTTTCCTTCAAACGAATGCGAAATGTAAAAATGGTCCGATTCGAGGTGCTATATAAAATAGATAAAAGCGGCATTACTTGCTGGCCAACACACAAAAGGAGATAAGTTCAATTTTAATTTTCCCTTTAATCGCCTGAAGAGATATGATAATATATATTAAGTTGCAACTTTAGAAATCTTTAACTATAGAGTGATATCGGCGTGACGTATGTCGACGTCGCCCATGCTTTTTCCAATAGATAAAAACTGACCTCAAAATGGCGGCCATAGCCCAAAGCTATAGAGCGATACTACTTGGGGTAGTAGTATTTGTCCGAATTTCATTCGTCCGAATAGTGTCGCGTTTGTCCGAATACTCATTTGTCCGAACTCGAAAACCGAAATTGTTCCGTTTGTACGAATTTAATGACCTTGAGTGTCATTTGTCTGAACGAGTAGTAGCATTTGTTCGAATTTCCATCGCAAAAATAGTGTTTCGTATATGCATTATGTCCGAATTTTTCGTTGTATAATTATTATAGGTTAGGTTATGTTAGGTTAGGTTAAATAGGTTAGGTTAGGTTATGTTAGGTTAGGTTAAATAGGTTAGGTTAGGTTATGTTAGGTTAGGTTAAATAGGTTAGGTTAGGTTATGTTAGGTTAGGTTAAATAGGTTAGGTTAGGTTAAATAGGTTAGGTTAGGTTATGTTAGGTTAGGTTAAATAGGTTAGGTTAAATAGGTTAGGTTAGGTTATGTTAGGTTAGGTTAAATAGGTTATGTTAGGTTAGGTTAAATAGGTTATGTTATGTTAGGTTAAATAGGTTAGGTTAGGTTATGTTAGGTTAGGTTAAATAGGTTAGGTTAGGTTAGGTTAGGTTAAATAGGTTAGGTTAGGTTAAATAGGTTAGGTTAGGTTAGGTTAGGTTATGTTAGGTTAGGTTAAATAGGTTAGGTTAGGTTAAATAGGTTAGGTTAGGTTATGTTAGGTTAGGTTAAATAGGTTATGTTAGGTTAGGTTAAATAGGTTAGGTTAGGTTAGGTGTCTGTTTTCATTGGAATTTAGGTTAGATTGAAGTTCCACAATTATTCATGTTAAGATTAAAAAAAACGCACGTTGGGGACTCTATTTTTTACGGATTCGGTTAAATGTGATTCTTTCGAATTTGACTAAAGCCAATGTATCACGTTGGGACAAATGACATTTCGGACATTTGACAAACGGATAGAACGGTTAAATTGCCAACAAATTATACAAAATAATTTTTGCACAAATGAAACCGTAATTCGGCCTTCTGAGCCAAATTTTTACAGTTCAGACAAATGAGTATTCGGACAAATGCGCCTCGATTCGGACAAATGCTACCAAATCATACTACTCTATAGAGAAAATACTTCGGGAATTTAGAATTTGGCTGGTTTACGTTATTCTAAGTGTATACCTACGCGTGGTATCATAGATCGATTCCTAAAATTAGTGGATTCACTTGTTTCCCCCTACGCCAATGGTTTTCAACCCGCGAGATGGCTCCAGAGGTTCCGCGGAAACATTTAAAAAAAAAGCCCAAGTAACAAATTTATAATCTAGCCTATTCTACTTCATATTTGTGTTGTTTGGATTAATAAATTGATAATTCTGCAGTTTTGTTTATAAATATATATAAAGTTTATTATTATAAATAATAATTTATTTTTTAGAAATAAATAAATTCATATATTTGAAATCTGAGGCGTTTTGCTTTTCAAAAATTGGTTTTCCAAACGCTAAGGGTGGATTTGGTTTCTGATAGCAATATCCGTGGAAAATAAAGGTTGAAAACCACTTTTAACAGGAAAAATCGCCGGCAATCCCCAGTTTTAGAATAATAATCAGCTAGGCTAATACCCAAGGCATAGTAATATTAACGAGAACAAGCTACCAACGGTCATTGAATTATGAAAAAAGTAAAACAATGGTAATAGGACTGTTAATTTAATAAGAAAAAAACGCATACTTATACTTCGGCAGACTATGCCTTCGAGGCGATTACAAAATTGAGACTAATAAATTGAAGAATTTAAAAAGCTTCAATTTATTAGGCTTAACTTTGTGGGCATATTCTGCCGAAGTATACTGCGTTTCTTTATTATTAAATTTCACGGTCGTATTACCAATGTTTTACTTTAATACCCAAGGCACCAACCTTAGGCCCAAGTCATCTAGCGACTTTTAAAGAGAGTACACAAATGATTTATAATAATCAGCTAGGCTAATACCCAATGCACCATCTAGGCCTAAGTCATCAAGCGACTTTTAAAGTCATTAATTCAGGTGGCCAGGTTACAATGCGTAGGAGGGTGGTGGCAAGCCCTTCATGCCACGCGAGCCAACAGCTCCCTACACTTACTATTACCGTTATATAAGCCACATCAAAGTATGAGTTACAAAAATAATTATATTAATACAATAAAACAGATTTTGGTAAACAATTAAAAATTCGTTTAACAGATGGACAATAAGAAAATACGGTCTAGGGTTGCGCAAAATATAAAATTCGGTTGATGCAACAACATTCGTGTAAAAATTAGAATCTTAGATCTGGATTAGAAGACTCATTTCCATGTTCCGGTCGAGTTGGCGGTATGTGGGTAAGGTTGATAGTTGAGTGAAGGCAAAGAGCATTGTATTGAAATTAGTGGTGTTTTAGTCAAGTACGGTTGTTAGAGATATCGATTTTCATACCGACAATATGCTAACACGAGGAGCTAGTTAAATCTTGTCAAAACTAGATCCGTTATTCCTATTCCATATTCTTTATGAACTTAAGCATCTCAAAGTGTTATAGATAAAGTTTGTATTGTTTTCTGCTTTTTCATAAGGGCCGTTACCAAATAAACGGCTATTAGGAAATTAGAGCATCATTTAAAACCTAAAGTGTAACAAAGCTCGAGTACTAATTGGGTAATCAGTTTGCGAAATCCGTTATGAGTTATTTTATATAAGAAAAAGACAGACATTTATCAAATATTTTGGTTCTTGGGACTTGATGCTCGAATTGTTACTTGTACAAATATTGCAATTAAAGAGTTAGTTTCAAATTATTCGTTATCACCCTAATTGTTTTCTTAAACGAAGCGATTATGTTTAAAGTACCCAAATATAAAGTTTCGTTTTTTTCCGTTTCGTAGTTTTACAGAAATAATTAGTAGATCGCCAAAACAATTTGAATTTTGGCGTGGCGATTGATGTCAATAACTTCACGTTATTTCTAGATAAAATATTTCAAAGGGAGTGAATACGGAGGTGACAGCTAGCAGAAACGCGTAATTTCTGCAGGCTATCCTTATAAGGTAAGAAAGAAAGCTCGTGCTATCGTCGCGAGAGCCATTGTCTCCTGCTTAAAAATTATACTAAAAGTCACCAACAGATGGTGTATAAAGACTACGGCCTGCGGAAAGGTCAAGCACTAAGTACTAAAATACTAAGAGACCTCGCGCTCTTGGTCACGTGCCTTCCTCGGTGTCTGCTAGGTGTCAATTCCGTATTTTATGTTAGGCTTAGACGCGCCGAAATTTATCTAGACCTTTATATACATTTCTTATATCTATGGTGCTTACATGGTTTTTAAAACACGCGCTCACGCTTATCCTTTAGAGCGCGCGCTAAAATGGCATCGCCATATTATCTAGCAAGGATAGGAATCAACTTGGTAGGAAAGTGGGGACTATATAATCTACCAGATACAGTGGGAAAAATTCAGACAGAACCATAATCCATGACGTCACAAACTCGGCGCGATAAAATAATCGTTCAGAATAAAAGCCGCAGCGGGGCGCTACACTTAAATTTAATTTTCATATTAAATAAACTTAACGACGGTATTTCATCAAGTGAGTAACATTTTCGGAAAGCCCATCATCAAATGAACGATAAAAATATGGAGTAGTTAAGTTTCTATTCCGAAAATCTATTTGCAACTTACTCTTTAATGAGAAAAATATAATATTTATTTCGCAAACACTTTGCAGGCCACCACAGAGGCAAAGCCGGTTGTGGGCGGTTACCAGGATATCTACAAATTTGTAAATAAATAACAATATAAAAGTAAAATTAAGATAAACTAAGAGAATTTCTTTAAACATTAAGAAACCAATCAATGAAAATTATAAATTAAAATAAATCAATTTAAGAATTTTGAACAATCCAATCAGCAAACAAAAATTGCGAGACCATCGAACGAAATTGTTGGTTTGAGAGCAGAAAGGCATTCTCCCGGATGTCACCGGCAATTAATTCGAGGTTCTGACACTCCTCAAGAAAAACGAATTCTCCAAAGCCAAGCTTCTAACGAACGTCGGATAGTAGGTAGGACAATTGACCGATTTAAAAATTAGGTTTTTGCCCGTGACAGTACCTTTACGTTGTGAGGTACAGCAGGCATATTTACCTCCTTTTATACCCTAACATGGCGGCGTATTTTCACGCTCAAAATGAAAGTTAAGAACCACCAATACTATGCTGAAGATGGTATATCACAACACTAGGGAACTTGCTAGCATCTAATTAATAACAGCGTATGCTCCGTGGGACGTGATAACTGGAACGTGTCACGGGTCACGCGTCGCACGCTGCTATTAAATAGAAGTGGGCAAATTCTCTAGTGTTGTGTGGTATGTAGGAGCAACAGCTAAGTGACGTGGAGAAAACATTATCATATGACCTACCCATGGACCATAGAGTTGAGAATAATATAAAGCCCCAGACCGGATTTTCTCCATAGGCTTTAAGCTTACCATTAGTGGCAACGGTACTTAAAATCAAGGAACTTTATCAAAGTACGCCTGGCGCCTTCTGTTGACAATTTTAAACAACCTTTCTACAGAGCATTAAAGTCTCGTGAATGCATTGTCCCGTTGCCGCTGATGGTAAGCTTAACGCTTATGGAGAAAATCCGGTCTGATTCTCTATATTCTCAACTCAATGTCATCTAGGAGCACCAAACTCAGCACCCTAGATGCCATCTAGGAGCAACAAACACAGCACCCCACACAAGGAGAACGCAACCCGTCAAAAGTCGTGGATTTTCTTGTGTACAGTTTTCATTGGTTAGACGCTTTAGCGCATGCTGCCGTTGGAAGGGGAAAATTTCGAAATTGTCTTCCCCCTTTCCGTAAAACGTTCGGCGTTAAGGCTCGTCCAATGAAATTGGTACACAACACTGCGTTAGCGTGTTTAAAGGCTAGCTACGTTCTAATTGTGTTTGTTGCTCCTAGGTGGCATAGTAAAATTTTTAATCATTGAGTGAATTCAAAATTACGTTTTTGCGCGCCACACTACCTTTCCATTATGAGGTACAGCAGGCTTATTTACCCGCTTTTATACCCTAACATGGCGGCGTATTTTTACGCGCAAAACCAATTTTCAGATCCACCAATAGGTTTTTCTATAAAATACGGGAGGTCACGTGTAAATGTTTATTCTACGTCACTATCTATAGTTATTGAAGATAGAGAGCGCGGGCTCGAGTCAGTTAAGATTTTGAAATTTGAATTCCACGCGCCATTTGGCGCTTGCCAATAAAGTAACAAAAAACCTTAGGCTCGTGACGTGGAAAAAAAAACATTTTATAATTCTATTTTTTTATTGTTTTATTTTATGGTTATTTATTTTCTGAGATACGATATGAGCTCCAAAACTGTTAATGCCTGCTATGGGCATTGCATTGGAGAAGTTCAAAGTTCGAAGTGTAATAGCTCCTAAAAACTTGTCAGTTAAAAAATTCCGATAAAAAACAATTATTTTTAACGAATCGAAATAAGAGATGGCCAAGATGGTCTTCCCAGACTCGAAAAACATCTCGAGTAGGAGCGTTCTAACGCGTCCCCAAGATAGACTCTCCACTGACTAATGACGCGCAAAGGGCAGAGCTTACATTTGGCATCGGAGCTAGTTCCACCCACGACGTTTGGTTGATTAATGAAGAAAATGCTTCTGGAGGTGCGTGGAAGGATGTACGGGTACGGCAAACATTCTTGCGCCGGAGAGCCGCTGAATAGGCAGAGAATGTGTTGGGAACTCTATGATTGATACCGGACTCATATTAAAGAATTACCGGTAAGTTCCCGCAGCCTCACGCTAATAGGGTTCACCCATCTAATACATTACATGTACAGCCGCTATAATCCGCGTTAACTTTTCCCATCGTTCATTTAAGAATGATACCCTAGTAAAATTCCACCCAAATTCGCGATAAATCCTTGTCTTGGTACGCGTGTACAAAATGCTCTGGCTAAAATTGAACTTGGGAACTGGCTAGTTTTCGGGATAATATGAAGTCCAGAAAGTTATACACGCCTACAAAAGTACGCGCCAGAGAGATTGTAGACCATTGGACCGAAATCCTATTCGTCCGAATGTACCATTCAACCGAATTCCAATCGACCGAAAACCGCGTTTTGCGCGGTTTTCATTCAATATACCGGTAGTGATACATTTTTATATATCGTAGGGTACGTGACGATAGTATATCTAATTTGGACTAAACTATGTCTTAAATATTTATTATTTCGTACCGACGTGTATTTTTAGACCTTTTTCCCTTGAAATTTGATATTTTCCGGGTTTAATTTTGGAAAATAACCTTGATAAGACCCGACGTTAAATAGTTGCCTACTATATCTAACCTAACCTAACCTAACCTAACCTAACCCAACCCAACCCAACCAGAACTAACCTAACCTAACCTAACCTAACCTAACCTAACCCAACCCAACCTAACCTAACCTAACCCAACCTGAACTAACCTAACCTAACCTAACCTAACCTAACCCAACCTGAACTAATCTACCCGAAGTGAAAACGAACCAGATTTAAATTTCCCATTCAACTGAATCCCGCCATGTTGGGCTATAAACGAAAATACTTTTCGGTTCAATGGGATTCGGTCAAACGGGATTCGGTCCAATAGTATACAGCCGCCAGAGATAGTTTATTCACGCTCATTTTTTTTTACCCTATTCCGTGGGTCTCCTAATTTTCAATTTAAAAGACCCCATTTTGACAGTCGAGGGTGATAGTAATTACTTTTGACTATAAGATTTTTGGATATTTCAGTGATAAACATTTTGAAGGTCAAGATCACCATTTTAAAGTTCGAGATTACCATTTTAAAGTTTGAAATTACCATTTTAAAGTTTGAGATTACCATTTTAAAGTTTGAGATTACCATTTTAAAGTTTGAGATTACCATTTTAAAGTTTGAGATTACCAATTTAAAGTTTGAGATTACCATTTTAAAGTTCGAGATTACCATTTTAAAGTTTGAGATCACCAGTTTATAGTAATTACTTTTTACTATAATATTTTTGGATATTTCGGTGATAAACATTTTGAAGGTCGAGAACCTGCCCAATTGTAAGCTGCGATTGTGTATGGATTTTATGTGGAAAATATTTTATTAAATATGTGAAACGTGTTTTCTTTAAATTACAATCATTCGTTTTGCAAATATTCAACATTTCATAGATTTGTAGTGAATGTTACTTAAAGGGCCATAGAACCATTTGAATTTTGAGGGTGAAGCTGCATAATAACTTGTTCTAAGAAGGGGATAGTACACCTGAGGGGCTAGCTGAAATAGAGGTCGGGGACGGTTAATCATTATCCATGATTAAATTGATTTTTTTCGGGGAAAAATGTAAACAAAGAAATTTACCGGTTAATATTTCGGAAAATGATTAAAAAACATGTATTATTCGTAAAATTTGAGCTTTTTATAGAAAAAAACGTCGTTTTTTCGATTAATTTTACAAATTTATCAAAAAATTAATCGGATAATACAGAAATATAAATTACTTGGTCAAAACGTTTTACGAATAATTTTGAGAGCTTTATCTATTGAATAAAAGTTAACCATACCCGACCTCTAAGCTGAAATTTGCCACGAATTTTTCTAACGATTCTGTGGGCCCTTAAAGGCCTAGGTTTTCTTCTGCCTGTCACACTTAAAAATTGTGATAATCAATTAACTTTTCAAACTAATTATTAAGAGTAACATAACAAAAAGTATGTAACCATTTCTCTTTATTCTCTGTTGCTCATAAAATGTTAAATAATAATAATACAATTTAAACTCAGGGCTTACAAGTCACTAAGATGATCAAGACAAATAACCTTTTTAATATATTTATTTAAAGATGCCAATAAACTTGAAACTTCTAAATGGGCAGTTTTTTTTTTGTAAATGGCGATCTCGACCTTGAAATTGTAGATTTCAACCTTGTAAATTTCGTACTTGGAAACAGTAGCGGCGCCAGCAATAGGCCTTGGTAGGCCTGAGCCTACTTGAAATTTTGGTAGGGGCCTCCAAAGGTCGTCTTAAGGGGCCTCCAAAATTTAATATGTGGGCCTCCAAATTATTTAATATAAAAAAATTCTGTAATTTGTTTGCGAAATAATTTATTTATTTATTAATTTTCCAATATTCAATGCGAGTGATTCGCTTAACGACACTGCTGTTTTTATTCCTTTAAAAGGTACGAGTAACTTTTCTTTGACAGTAGTTTATTTTTTAGTTTTAATTTTACTATATCAAAATTGTATCTTTAATTTTATCTTTACAAATTAATGGTTCTTAAACTAACTGAACTTAGTGTACCTACGTACATTAATTTTCGTAAAGTTGTAAGTTCTGATGTAAGGGATGTATACGCGAAGTACTGAAGGAATGGATGTAAATTGATAGACTGGAATTCAGTGGTAGAAATAAGTATATAACCACTTATTTGTTAAGTATTATCGATACCCAAAAAAGGATCAACACACACTCAGTTTTTGGTAATGTTTAAATTCATAATCAACTCTAATTTTTCGTCGCGTACCCATTTTACCACTTGCTTCAAAAAAATTAAATAATCCACGTGGATGGATTTGAAAAAAATGTGGTGGGGGGGCCTCCAAATGGTTGGCCTACCTCCCCCAAAATCCTGGCGCCGCTACTGCTTGGACACCCCAGCTATAAGGGCTTATCGCTACATAATGAAGATAATAAAAACTATACTAGCTTTCCAAAGAATCGGCGCTCTTCGTGAGAGTTACGGGAGCGTTTGAAAAATAGTAAACGCGATCCGATAGTTTGACTCAACGTAGACCATTTTAAGTGCAACCAAAATAATGCATAAAGTCCGATTATCTAAGTCTGACACGAACCTCGGTTTTGCTGACTTAACGATATAATACAGCCATTAATGCGGCGAATCTTACACTCAGGCGTTAGTACATTAGACCGTATTTTCAATATATGGAGATTACCCGGAAACCATTAAGGCTTTTTCGCAATACACTTAAAAACCCCTTTCATATTCTAAATGGGAAAAATAACGGCGCCGCTTTCGGGGCGAAATAGGCCTCAATGATTAGTAGCGGGGCCCCGGACCCTTTAAGCCCGCCATACGCTAGCTTCGACGTAATCGAGAGGTTAAGCGAACCTTAAATTTAGATTGATGAAACGCGTTCGTAGCGCGACTCTATTGTTCGCCCTATTTAGGACAACGACACCGGAGTATCGAACAAAAAAGAGCCATTATTGACAAACCATTTTATATAAAGGATTTTGAGCGGGTCGCGGACGTTAAGCTTCGAAGTTACGCTTATTGTAAGGATGTATACGAACGTGGAGCCGAAGAAAGTGAAAGTGGAAATTTATCGACGCGGAAGAATAAGAACGTTCAAAGGGTACAAAGACAAAATGAGACGCCAGCCTCCTTCTCGGGGTCGTACGGTCGAGCTTAAAGGCGGGTTTCTACAAACGGGGCCCGAGAGCGGAGCCGCTTTCTTTTCCGGGGGCCCGGAGGCGTATAATTTCGGTGATTTAACTCGGGTAATGGGATCTTGTCTTCTCATTAGAAATAAGTGTCGGCCAGTCGCCAGATAAGGGCTAAACACCTTTTCCGGAGAGCGCGCGGCTCAATGGACGGACATTACGGCAATTGGCAATTTACGGGGGAGCCGACGCGGATACGTAGAGGCCGAGCGGATCTCCTATCGCGGACGAGCAGAATCTGATGCTTCTTTTATTACGGCAAGGTAGAAGCGCTCTTAAATGATTTCCTTCAGTCTAGGATTACTTTAAGAATACTTCGCCAGGATGGAAGGAAAGAGGTAGACCACCCCGTCTTCCGGGCCCGCGCCTCGGTGGGGAATCAATTCCGAGCCGTTGCCCGAAGCAGCCCTACCTTCCGATTAAACCAGCGCCGCCTTCGATTGAAACGCCGGTTGACGCGTGACTTCGACTATAGATCTATTCCGGGAAATAAGGCGATTGAAGGAGAGAGAGAGAGAAAGGGATATAAGGCAGGCGGGAGTGCACTCTTCATTCCGGCTCGAAGACTCTCCTTTTTGATAAATGGATTAATAGCGGCCCGCTCGATCGTTTAATACCGCCATCTAGTTGTAAGGCCCCTCAAAGCACGGTTTAGTAAATTTCAATAATCGCCGACATAATTCAACGTTGAAATAGCAAGCGTCTCAATGGATTTCGACTATATTCCACTACTATTAATACTACTATAGCGAAGAGGCTTTATAAGTATACTAAAAGTGGGCGCAGTTCGGAGGAAAGCTACCGTATATAACCATTCTTTTCGATATTATTACCTAAAAAGTAATTTCTTTAGATTTGGTAGATTTAGAAAAATAATTCCGTATCGGAAAACGATCCCCTTTTTGGCCCTTCCGATTTAATGCCGCCCAACTTCACCCCGAAATGTTTGATTTTGGCCGCCACGCTGCCCGGGATAAGAGGTTAGGAACCGGGATAAAAACTAAAAATTCGTCTAGCACATCAGGTTTTAACAAAGCATTTCTTAAGACTAACCGCTTCTAGTTGTAAGCGTGTTAGGCTTAGAATATGCATCGGAAAAACCTATTTACTGGAACAATTCTCCGTTCTTCTTAACCTCTAGTTTTGGAGAGAGAAAAAACGAACAAAAGCTCTAAAACCCAAGGGCAATGTCTTCTTTTACGACTACGAGTTTTTGGCTCTTTTCAAAAAACTTTGCCCGTAAAATTGGAATTGTAAGCAATATTACGTCACGTATTAAATTTTTGTTGTGATTCGAAATTTTACGAGTTTTTACGACATCTTTTTTCGAAGGAACAAGTAGGACTAGGTCACTTTAGTAATCCGCGACCACGTTTGAACTTATGGCACGTTTTCTGGTTCAAGGGCACCCAATTTTAAAGATGGTTCATTCAGGCCCGTCCATGGGGGGTGCGGGATGCTCAGCACCCCCAAATGAATACTTGAGCATCTCCAACCCGCCCGAGCCCAAAACATTTATTGCTCTACTTCCGAAAGTTAGGATCTAAAATATTTGTTTATTAATCAAAAACGAGAATCACGTTTACTAGCGAGCTACATCATAATTTAATTTTTGTAAATATTTAAAACGTTTTTACTTTAGTTTTGGAAAAATTTTGTTTTCGTGCGTTTCACTGCACCAAAATTTGAAATATTAAAAACAAAACTTTAAAAATTTCGGCAATTTAATACGAAATGTTATGAAACAACAAAAATTAATTGCTTTATACAGGATCTTTTTTTTTTTGCTCGAAAAAGGTTTTTTGTTTGGTTTTAAAAACTTGAAATGCTAAAAATTTCAAATTTGGAGGGTCGATTAACAATACCAGGTTACATTGTTTTGTGAAATTACACCGTTTTCGGCACATTGTTTCACCAATTGTGAGACATTATTTTTTCACCACTGGGTGCTAGATCAAAACTTTCAATTTGAAAGTTGTAACGCGTCATCGAAAACCTATTAAAATTGTTGATTCATTGAAAAAGGCCTATTTTTAAGTGAATAACGAGACTTAGAAAATTGAGAAACTGGTCAAGTCAAATTACTTTTTTTGACGCGACAAAAAATAAAAATTGAATATTTTAAATTTTTTGAGCAAAAAAACTCTGTAAAACAATATTTAATTAAAATAAAACGAAATCTTCACAAGGCCGAGATTGCTTGGTTTATAGAAGTAATTTTTTATTATAAATTTTATTACATTTCCGATATAAATATGTTGAAGGTCGAAAGCACCATTTTTAATGTCACCAATTCGGACATCTCTATACTAGTTACATTTTCATTTTTTTGAAAAAATTAATGTGGAAATCGAAAAAATAAAAAATTTAACATATATTACTTTTTAAGGATTTTTTGCTTCGTTAAAGGGAATGTAACCTCAAGTCGTTTTTTATGTTTTTATGCTTTTTTATGCAAACAATTTTGGCGGGAAGTCACTAAACAGCGCCAAAAATATCTAAAGTCATAGGAGGGAGCGGGAAATGGTCGAAGTTTGGTGTTCCTCACCTAAAACCTGAGGTTATATTCCCTTTAAAGCATTCGGTACTCCAGTGGACGTTCTACTCTGTTATTTTAGTCTCACGTGACGCGACATCATCCATGCTTTTTTCGCATAGATAAAAACCAGCACAAAATCGCAGCCATAGCCAAAGCTAAAAAGTGAAATTACTCTATTACCAGTACGACTTGATTTTGTGCTCAGCCGGCAGTATTCTTATTTTTTTAAAACTTGTTTCGCGAAATACTGAAATCCGACGTTTTGATTGGACCTCTAGATTAATATTCCCAACTCAATGTTAAAACCACGCTTGTACGTTAGTCTACGCCACTGATCACGAGGCAAAACACCTATTTGGCCCATAATCACGTGACCACAATGGCCTACATAAACTCGTTATTATTGCAACGAAAATAGGCCACACTGCAAATTATTATAACGTTCGGATAAAGTTTGAGCATTTATATTTATTTAATACATAGAAGGATATTTATGAAATTACGGTTGAGGTAAATCTAATTTACAATTTAGGATTGTAAATGGAATATAACCTGCAAAGCAATCTTTATGAAGACCAATTCAATTTTTCAAATTTCGCTGTACAGTGGCCCCAGAGCGGCAAACGTTGGAGTTCCACACCAAATACCGGACGCTATATTCCCTTTAAGAGCAGCCACCGGTTAGGGGGCACTACTAACAAGGAGACTACCCGAGGTGTAACACACCGATTTTGATCAAACTCGGATGTTTGGTAGACCTTCATGTCACTTGAAAAACCCTGAAGGGAAGTGTCTCCATAAGCAACCGTTTTGCCATGGCAACCAAAAATGTTTTTAACAACACAAAATGGAAATTTTCCTACTGAATATAACATGGGAATCTGACCAATATTAAAGGTCCCCCCTGTAAAAAGTTTAATCAAATTCGAACTTTTTCATTATTTTTATATTTATTTTTTCTATTTTTAGCATTTTCAAAAAATTTCAAAGTCTCCTGTAAGTAGTAAGGGGTTAAGCTATTCCTAAATATGGGAAAGGGGTTGAAAGTTTATTGACCTTTTCCCTTATTTTCTATTAGGCAATGGAAAAGAGTGACCCGATTTCTCATTGGTGGAATCAGCTAAACCCTCTAGTACTTAATGGCGCCATCTAATCGGTGGCTGCTCTTAAAACTTTGATAATTAAATTACTTTCGATGTAAACAATTTTACCAAAAACGTTAAAACTTGGTAAAGGTTTAAGTTTATTAAGGCTGTTGGGAAACCAAAAAATCTGATAAATGCATACACCGTTAAAAAGCCAATAGACGGCAGGCAAAACGTTTGGAGGATAAAATTTTAAAGCATATACTGAAAAACTTACAAATAAAATTATTTCTGCCGAAATAGACAAAAGAATTTGTTATTACGACAAAAAATTTGTAAATGTATGTCCATTCTTCGAAATTCTCAAAACATTACTGTTGATCAGAAACAACGCAATGTTGATGTGCCAAAGAATATCGTCCAACCATGGATTAAAAAAACTAAGGGTGTTCAGCAGAGCTAAAAACTGTATCGGACTGGCCATAGACAGGGCTTGCCCGATGGCAGATGGGCCCCATGATGAAATTTGTAAGTGGGCTCCCTTAAACCTTAAACATTATGTCAACATTTTAGTAGGTTGAAAATTTAATAGAAGATAAAACACTTGTGATATTTCACACATAGTAATGGAACGCATGCCCAGTAATATACCTTGATTAAATAAAATGAGCTTTGAGCAGTGACGTAGCCAGGATTTTGTTTCGGAATTAAATAAAAAGAAAAAGTGAAAAACATTGTTAATATAACCCTACATTTCGGAGGGGGCACGTGTATCTTGTGCCCCCCACCTGGTTACGTCTTTGGTTTTGGGTGGGCCCCCTTTGACTCCTGGCACACCACGTTTTTAGACCCAGTCCGTCACTGGCTAGAGACATTAAAACTACCTGTTCCAAATGCTATCTAGCAGCTGAAACTGTCAAAACGGATGTAATATATATTTTTTGATGCTAGAGCGGAAGAGCAGACGAATGTTGAACAACGGTTACCCCGAAGATGATTAAAATTGATTATCTTTTCGAAATAAATATAAATTCAGCTACGCTTGCCGAACTTGTTTTTACGTTGCTCTTACGTCACGATGTCATAGCTTTATTAGAATAGTTTTGACACGCGCGGTTTGCACGCGCACGCGAAAATCCGAGGTTTCTCGCGTGCTCATAATATTACCAAAGTTAAAGTTGTGACATAGTAGCTACATTCAAACAAGAAGGCCACGTTATTTCATAAAAATACCTAGTATACTTATGAAACATTAGATTTGTCTTCATCAAACGATGCCAAAGATTTATCACCAGGTAAGACTTTCACTTAGGAAATTTGCATTTAATTTAGAAATTACATTAAGCTTTGGCTGAGTTGGCTTAGGCTAAAACAGTAACAGAAGTAAAACAGTTAACAACTTAAACCTTGGCTAATTATTTTAATATTATTTAATGAACTCACTCGAAAAACCGTGGTGATCAAAATTTACAATAAATTACTCTAAAGGGCTTTTCACACGAGCCAACATTTTGATCCAACTAGATGAGTCAACTTGAGTTGAGTCAACTAGTTGGTTCGTGTGAATAAAAGTTCGATGAGTTGATCCACCAAAAAAGTACGCGAGAAAAAAATGGATCACTGATCCATTTTTGCTGACTCAGCATTTTGATATGAAAAGTTGGCTCGTGTGAAAAGGTCTTTAGAGTCAAATGTATAATATTCAAAAATCAAACCAAACTAAATTAAAAGCGTTACATTTCAAACAGGCTATGAGAGCACGACGTGACTGCGTATATTTGGTGCCGTGAATAAACGAAAGGTGGCGCCGTATTTCGAATTCATTTTCCGTTTGCCGCAGTTAAAGGGGATGACATATTAAATATCTATAAATGCTCAAACTTCGCATTTTCAAAGTTGGAAAAAAAGCTTACCCACACCGCAAAATTTCAAAATGTCATTTCTCCGAAACATTTGACGTAATACTTTGTAATTCTTCCGAAATTAGTCTATTTAAACTATACATGTATACGGTGTCTTGGGGACATTGGTCAATTTCATATGGAAAGACCCATATAAGAACGCTGGATTTTGGTATCTATAACCGATCTCATTGAAATATCTCCTGCCAAACTGCTTTTCATGTTTGAATTAGATTTTTACCTCTCCGAGGGGACTTTGTACCCTAGGAGGGGTTATACAACCACCGTGTCTGTCTGTCTGTGGGTGGGTGGGTGGGTCTGTCTGTCTGTCTGTGGGTCTGTCTGTCAGGCCTGCGTTCGCATTTTCAGGGCAAAGGGTAATCACTGCGTACCCAGTTTCTTAGAATCAGGGAAAAGGTTTTTCCAAAAGCGCCCTCTTTTTGTCATTGGGTGTAGTATAATTTTTTAATCGGCCGGGATTCGAACCCGAGCCAACTTGTTTCCATTCCATCTATCCA
Organism: Leiobunum rupestre; assembly: GCF_980474605.1. Taxonomy (NCBI): domain Eukaryota; kingdom Metazoa; phylum Arthropoda; class Arachnida; order Opiliones; family Sclerosomatidae; genus Leiobunum; species Leiobunum rupestre. Next base: position 31,482,679 of record NC_143391.1, on the reverse strand, counting down.
AACACTATGTGAGGGAAGGTGTATATGCGGATAATAAAATTTTGTCTAGTAAAAAAGCTATTGACAAATATTTAGAACTAGTAGAACAAGGTTAAAATGAAGTATATATTCTAAATAAAACAAATCGCTGCTAATACGCTTTACGGCTTGTACTTAACGTAAGTACAGCCAGTTACCCTGCTGTAACTTCTGATAAATCTGGTGAAATAAGCAATTTAGGTAATCTCGAGAAATCACTAAAGAAAATCAATGGAAATCATCGAAATATCGTGAGACTATCACGGAAGAACTGTGATAAATCACCGAAATTTTGTCAGTTTTAAAGAAGGCTGATTTTATTTTATTAGATTGAAGGAACTCAGTCTTCGAGCATAAAGGGATTGGGAATAACGCTAAAATTCGTCTCACCCTAAGTTAGAGCTCGGCGGAAAAATAAATTAATTGCCAAAATTTCGATTACTCATAAAAATTTCGGTTAACTGTTTATTTATATTTATTATAAAACGATTTTATATGCAAAAAGTAAGTTTTTATTCAGATAATTTTCTGTTATGGATAAAAACATAAAATTAGCAGAAATAAATACATTAATGATAGTTGCTTTAATTGTATGAAAAAATAAACTATTTCGGAATATTTCTACTAATATATACCCCAAATAAACTATATTATATAAAACATATTATACAGCGTGTTTCAAAATGTTTTGCAAAAATTTTAAGGAGTTGTAGGGAGCGAGTTGAGAAGTATGTTTTTTCCCATTTTCCTACGATGAGTTAAAAGAGCGCCAGAGAGCTTCAAAGTGTGGCCTACTAGCCCCTGGAAGTAGGCTGCAACAAGCGCAAAACCAAACTGCAGGGAAACGCGAACATTAAGGTTTGGGTTCGTGTGATAGGTAAAAAAGGACTTTGTAAACAAATCGACGTAACCAGCGTAAAAAAGTAAACTTAAACAGTATTTAAAGTCCCTGCTGCTTGGTTTTGCGCTTGTTGCAGCCTACTTCCAGCGGCTAGTAGGCCACACTTGGAAGCTCTCTGGCGCTCTTTTCACTCATCGTCGGAAAATGGGAAAAAACCGGCATACTTCTTAACTCGCCCCCTACAACTCCATAAAATTTTTGCATAACCTTTTGAAACACCCTGTATATAACATAATTCTAACTACTACCCAAAATATTTTTAAGAAACATAACGATTTACAGCTACGCAGAATTTGGGAACCAAAAAAAAAACATCTTAGGCGTAAATTACATAAAAGAAAGGTTATACTTACGTAATTTCGTCTTTGAAGGTACTCAAGGTAGGCATTTTTGCGAGGCGCTCGATATTTTTAAGAGGCACGCGTACGTAAATGAGGTTGGCAAAGGTCACGAATCTCGGGCGGTCGTCGTCGGCGGCGCTGATAACTCGTAAGTCCTTTGAAAGCGGCGCAATTCGCGGGGGATCCCATTCTCATCACGCGAGCATTGAAATGACGCAATCTGCGGAAATCCGCGGGGTTCGAGCGCTCTGTCAGGGGAAATGGGGGAATTTTTAAGACGCTCCTTTGATGTCCAAATTCGTCTTTCGATACCTTTGATGTCTCGAAACCAAGCGTGAAAGATATATCGTTCTTTTTCTCTCTGGTCTATTTTATACGAATTCACGTGCTTTGGTAATTTACGGATCTACACTCCGGTTCTCTCTCTTTTATGTTTTAGCCCTCACGCGGTCTTTATGGCTTATAATTTATCAAAAGGGGGGACAAAGACCCGTTCCAAACCATTTAACCGCTTAAACACAATGGAAAGCCCCCGCAAACTAAATCACGCGCCTATCTTATACTTTTTGGCCGCTAGTGTCGCAATTTTCTCTCTCTGGCGGCTCTGACCCGCGTTGTCCGGACGACAAGAAGAATAACGATAGTGCCAGAAACTAACAGAAATTTCCGGAACGACGGGAACAAACCGAAGCCCTCATTTCCGTAGGTTTGAGCCGCCCCTTTCGTTGACCGACATTCAGCCGGCGAAAGGCCAAAGATGTCAGGCTTCTTTCGCCGACCACGATACAAAACGCGTACAGCGGCCGATTCTTAAAACCCCAAACGTGGCCTGGTCTAAAAAAAGCAACGAATATTAAATGCCCTCAACACTATTTGAATTTTAGCCACCTCCCGACAATTGACCATTCTATAAATTCATTTTTATTTTGGATGAGGGTTTGCCACGGGCAGTAGGCGCCTAAGGCCCCCCGATTACAAGGGGTCCCGGTTTGCCCACTCGAGGGTAGGTGTGCAAATAAGAGACTTTGGTTAGATTTTCAGAGGGGTGCGTAATAACAGATTGTCTAGGGGCACCAAGTGGTATTTGGCAAGATTTTGCTTGAACCAGGAAGCCTCGGAAAGAGATAAAACATAATCATATCACTTATCTAGTTTCTTGGTGAAATATGTAAATATAATTGCGTAATCTTACTCATTTAACCGTTACATTTTTAATCAAACTTTTGTATATTCTCAGAAATAAATGAACCGAAGTTATCGAATTTGAAATTTTGCGCGCTCCTAGGCCGAAAAAAAGTTTTTGTTTTTATTAAAATCATTTTTTTATACGTAGAAATAGCTATACCCACAATTTCCAAGTGCAATTTATCGCGTCAAAAGACGGGGGTGGAAACTAGCTTTTATTTGACTCGATTTTCATAAGGAAAACGCCCTCCGATTCTGAGCGCTTTTTCGATAACTTCGGTTCATCTACTTCTGATATTGTGTAATAACGATTTATTACTGATTATCCAAATATTATTATTTTTTTATTTTGAAGTATACTCTTTTCGCGTAGGTTACCTTAGCTATACGCAAAAAGCGACCACTTGTCTGCCGCATTAATACATTTGTTTTCAACCTTTAGTTTTCGCGGAACCCTTCGCTATCAGAAACCAAATCCGCTGAACCCCAAAAATTTTAGGAATCAAATAATATCGCCGGGGATCAGTGGGTGAAGCCCCTGACGTTTGTAAAACCAAAACGCCTCAGATTTAAAACAAAACTGCCGAATCTTCAATTTATTAAACAAAACAGCACACATATGAAGTAGACTAGGCTAGATTATAAATTTGTTATTTGGGGTTTTTAACTTTTCATATATTTTTGAGGCCCCTTTTGTAAAGACAAAGAATAGTCTATAGTATTTGAATGTTGAAATTTATTGTTCATATCCTACCAGCAGGACGTATGTAACTACAGAAAATCCTACAACAAAATTGAACCTCATTTGGCGAAGCCCTTTAAAAGAATTTGGGGCCATTAGTTTTTGACGCGAAACAATTAGGTTGCGGTTCTAAGTTGATCAAGAGAAATAGGGTCACGCTTTCCTTAGGTCGTAAATAATATACGTTATATAGCACCATCTAGTATCCGTAGCGAGAAATAAAATGTCCAAAAATGCACTTTGTCAGCGGTCAAGACCATCTTGGAGCCGCAAAAACCACTAAAATGCGACGTTTTCTCTCGGAATATTTCAAAGGCCGCCAAACCCAGCGTGTTTTTAGGAAATCAAGCTTGAAAATTTGAAAAATAATATAAAGAGATTAACGGTCGATTTCAAACACAGTGCTGGCGCGTAGAACGGGCAAGGGCCAGACAGGCTGATGTTGTTTGGGAGAGAGCTAGTGGCTAGAGCCAATCGATTTCGGCCATACACTCTTTGACGCGGCACGTCCCATTATCGCCCGTCTAGGACAGTGTCCGAACCGAGAAAGAGAGTCCGGGCGAACAAGGAGAACTTTTAAAGGGCAAAAGGGTGCCGGCTGATGGTGCGTCTGAGAGAGAGAAAGGGAGGGAGGGTCAGGGAGGGGACGAATCCGCTCGGCGTTAAAAGTAATCCGGAGTAGCGGCTACAAAGGGGTGCGAAGCAAATTACAGCGCGCCCTAGTAAATTACCCTGTCGGCCCCGGAGTTCCCAGCAGACCCGCGCTTTAGCCCCAGCCGAGAGAGCGAGCTTGCCTTGATTTAGAACCTATCATTACACAGCTCGTGCGGTTTAAATTGCTTTCTGCAACAGATAACGTGTTCGTGGTTCCTCTATCTTTGATGATGTAACTAACGACTCCGCGACAAGGATTTGGCCCCGAATTATCTGGAGAGAGAGAGAAAGCGATCCACTCAACTATAGAACTCGGAAGGGCGACCCGAAAGATAGGTCCCGACCAGATCTCGTACGGAGTGTGCCGGCGAGAGAGAGGTACGGATGCGTGATTCCCCCTGCCGCACTTCCTAGCTCTATAATGACAGCGGATCCCAGTTGCGTTGATCATTATTCATTGCTCTCACGAGCAGATTCTTCGCGCGACCATCCCCCCCCCCCCCTTCCGGGTTCATTTCTCTGTCTCGCTCACTAATTAGAGTTTTAAAGTTCCCGTCGTCCCAGAGCTAAACTGTCACTTTTGATTCATTTTCAAATTTGCATTGAGTGACAAGAGCCAGTTCATTTTCCGGGATGCCATCGCTCTACTATCTCCGGTTGTCGTCCATGGGAATACCCTTCGTTCAACTTGTAATAAAATTGTCAATTAAAATTTTTCAACTTTCCTTGACTAAAATGATACCTGACAACGACTAAATTTCAACGCGCGTAATTTTCTAAACGTGAGCTAAGACACCAGAGCAGAAATTTCACCATTCCCCTTAGCGGATAAATAGTGTCAAACTGTTTTTTGAAACGGTGGATGAGTGGTAACTGGGGTTAAATGAAACGGAGCGATTAAATTGGTTAAATACTGCGTGTAAAAGTAGCTATTTGGAAACGGTTACAATGCCAATATATTCAAAGAAGGTAATAAATAATAATAATAATAATAATAATAAATAATAATAATAATAATAATAATAATAATAATAATAATAATAATAATAATCAGCTAGGCTAATACCTAATACACTACCCTATCTACTACTAGTCCTCAGCAAGGCGCGCTTGTCTACAGCAAGTTCATGCCAACGAAACATGCAGTGACGTAGCTGTCCCACCGAACCAGAGTGTGCAAATAATGGAACTTTTAACTTAGATCCCACGATAACAGAAAAACATTTAGAAATAGATGTTTTAAGCTGTTCTGTGACCGTGGCTTGTGAGAACTGAGACCAAAGTAAACTTGATTTCTGGCACAATCTATTAAGATTTTGGGTATTAGGGTGATCTATAATAAATACCGATATCGACCTTGAAATTGTTTAGTTTGACTTTCAAAACGTTTATCTCGAAAATATATTCAAATTTTAATGAAAAAAATAACAACAATAAATATGACGATCTCGACCTTCAAAATATGAACTTTTTAATTAGAAATTGGAAACCACCCAGCCTTAAAAACTAGAAATAGAAATATAGTAGAATTCTCAATTTATGATATGAAAACTAATATCAGTTAACTAGTAAATTGCCTAATCGAAACGGTGTATCAAAATCATAATGGGAGATTGAGTGGCAAGTAACTGCTGCAGTCGAACTAACCGTGAACTTCATTTCTTCAATAACCGATTTCTGGGTTACCCCTCAGTAGGGTCTCTAAATACTTTTACATCAAATGCCGTCATATTTTTTAATCAATTCCAATAAGCCCAAATTGTCAAATTTCCGAATATTACAAGCTTTAAAGTAATGTACGATTTGAGAAGGGCAAATTAACGCAATATAGATTCAATTTTTAAGAATAAAAATAGCAAAACGATAAAGTAGTAATATGTCTATGACGTCGTCGCGTTCCATATAATCGGCTCAACGGAAGAAATTTCCCATTGGAAAGCGTCATGAAATGATATTAGTTGGTCGTAATCGGCGAGCGTTAAAAAGGAAGAAGAAAGGGTGACAAGGACGGTGTACGTAATCTCCCGCAGCGCGGAAATTGTCCGTAGTTCCGCGACGCCAACGCGCTATATCGGGGCTCTGGCACGAGCCGACCAAAAAACGTTAAGTGAGCTTTTACGGAAACGTCTGGATATAACAGGGACACGGAGTAAGACGCGTGTAAGTTTAAGAAAGGCGCAACTAGCGGAAAGAGAGACATTTCAATGCCGTTTTAGTAGCCCGGCTCCTCTTTATATCCGCGTGTGGGTCGCGACGTGTATTACGTTGGCAGGCGCGGCACGCCACTCGGACAATTTTATCTACTTTTCGATCGTAATCTTTCGTCAGGGCACGGATAAAACATATTTGCAGCTTTTTACCGGAGGAAAATGCCCGAGCTTACGAGTTTCTCTCTTTCTCTTCGAGACGTGTACACACACATTGCTCTCTCTCTCTCTCTCGCTCTCTCTCACTCTCACTCTCTCCGTAGTCTCGTATTTGGATCTCGTTTCCTTCACGCGGTATCTGTATTTTATTTTTAGTGTCGCGAAATCGCCCGCCATCTGCGGGGCCGAAACCATTCAAATTGACACTTATGTAGCTCGACCGCCAGTAAAATATAAATTAAAGGCCAAGCTTTTCCAAATAGGGCCTTATTTCCGTATCAAAAGATTAACAAGACGTTCAATATACTAACACGTACCTTTTTTGTCTTGAAAAAATATCTTTTGGCCCAAAAAGTGGAAACGAAAAATAACGCCAGGTGTTTGGGTTTGAATTTTCGCCGCCATCTTAGGAGCTGCCACCAGCGCCCCTAACCCCGTATGAGCGATTTGCGAACTATCCTAACTTTTAAAATTGCGCAATTTAGGCTTAGGTATCTTATAACTGGAACGCGCCGCGCGTGCGAAACAAATTTTTCGCGTCTTCAGCAGCGCGCGCTTTTACGTTGTTTTTCTGTCTCACCGACTTCTCACCAAGTGTCGCGGCGGACGCGCGCTTTTCGATTTCCCGAAATTTCTTTATTTTATTAAACATTAACCACTCAATATTTTTGATGCGGTTTTCGCCATAAATGTTAGTTTTTAATGGGCTATAGGGCTATCTAACTGGTTAAAGCTTGACCGTTCCCGTTTAAGGCGATTACATTATTGGATACGATTTCGTTATTAACATATCATTCATGAGTATGCCATAAACGGGTTTTCTTCACAGGATATGACGAAACTAACGTCACTTCCACCTTTTGGTAAACGGAAGTTAGGGGGAGCTGATTTTGAAAACGTTGGATGTTTGATATAAAATAACTTTAATTGACACATAATAATAAATAAGAAATACGTTTTAAAATTTTACGAAATAATTGAACACATTAATACATGAATGTATTAATTTCAACGATTAATGTTGAACTGCATTAGGTAGTCTAGGATGGGATGGGCTTCATTAATAGGTGCTTTCTTTTCGCCTGTTCTCGGACTAAAAGTGTATTCTTTTTACCCTAAAACATTTAATTCGCCTAGTCCGGGGAACTATTCGCTTGTTCCGGAGTATTAGTGCTACTCTTTTTACTCCTTCTGAAAAGGAGCTATAAAGGAGTAAATCGGATTTTGTCGTCTGCTAGCCAGAATTTATCTGCTGAAAAGGCCACAGGCAGTCATTTTGGACAAACGTTTTTTACTCTGACTCGAACTATTCGCCACCACAGAATCGGAGTAAAATGAAGTCATAGTGTTACTCTTCTTACCAGTGGCGCCGAAGCTCACTAATAAACTTGGAATGAGGCTGCTGGCAACACTTTCTTGCTAAGGATGCTTAAAAGTAAACTGCCTTTAACATCGGCTGTTTTACCAATGGGGCAAAGACCCCATAGATTTTCCCAATGGGGGCTTCGGCCCCGCTGCCCCCATGGGATCGGCGCCACTGCTTCTTACCCTACTCCAAAATCCCGGAACAAGCGAAAAGAAACCACCTAGTGTTCCTTGATAAATAAGATCTATGGAAATGTTTCGCGGACAGGGGAGGACCGTCCACTGAACTAACACTGTTTGGGGTCTACCCAACTCATTCGCCATTTTGTAAAAACATTCTTTTTTTTTATCCATTTTTAATTTTTAATTTTTTTTGACCGCAATGGGGGCCCTTTGATTGAACGGAGTCATGCCTAAATCCGCCCCTGTTTACCGGAGGAGTACTTTTATGATAACATGATGAGCAGCTTATATAAAATAAACCAGCTAATAAGATAAATTTGCGTCACTGTTTTTAGTTTCTTACAAACCACACCGAGCCACGACCTTAAAGAAATCGAATAGCCCCTCCTCTCCGTACATCGTGTTAGCGGATCCACCCAATCTCATTCTGGAATTTTCCATTTTCCGAAGCTAGCGCGAGAAACTATCAAAATTGAAACGACGGTATGGTTCTTAAATGACGTGTGAAAGTGAAAGTTGGAAAATACTCTAACGAAGAGAATTATTATATTTAAAAACTGGATAGTATACTATCCATGGGACATTTTTGTTAAAGACACAATTATTAAATATTTATATGCATGGATTTAAAAGCTTTTAAAATTATTGATAACACTGAACAACAAAGAAAATGTTTCGGGCTCAAAATTAGCTGTTATTAATGTATTTTTGTCTGCTGAACACAAATACATTAATATCAGCTAATTTTGAGCCCGAAACATTTTCTTTAATGTTCAGTGAATTGATTTAATTAATTTAATCAAGATTGTTAAAAGAAAGCGAAACCACCAAGGAACCCTTTATATACAGTCGAATGCTCTACTACTGACCTATTTCCCCTTGCGTGCGGCTGCTTCGTTTCATACCGATTATCATTTTACTTCGAAACATTAGAAACAGCCCATAATATATTAATGTCTATGTATTATGTATTAATTTCAATGTATTATTTATCTTGGAAACGGTAGTTAATAAAAAAAATTCATTGCCATATTCGTTTTTCTGGACCCAAAAATAGTCAGAAATAGTTCAGTTGGGTTAGGAAACATTCTAAAACATTTTGTTTGTTGTTCAGTGTAATTATTGTACGCAAAATTGATGGCAACATCGTGGACACCCCGCTGGTGATGTAGTTATGGCGCGGTCGGCTTGTTAGGAAATGTTTTTTCTTTCTTTCGGCGTATGTGTTTCTTTCGTCGGCACTGCAGTTCGCAATGATGGCAGGGGGCATTACATTAGGGAATATACGACGAATCGCGTTGAAAAGGTTTTTTTACGGTTGATGGAAATAAAGGGACAATGGGGTGAACATAATGTACTTTAATGCCAGTGTACAGCCCAAAAGGGTAATCCGTTTCCAGTCAGAATGGCTAGATGGCGCGCTAGAGAGAGGCAGTTTTTAAGACCTCCTCTTACAACACCGGCAGCCAGAGAGAGAGAGAGAGAGAACCTACTGGGAAAAAAATTCAAAGTATTTCTCTGCTTTAGAATTTTTCGCTTCTTTGATAAAATAGCCAGAGACTAAAAAAAGTAACTGTAAGAAACGGGAGAGAAACAATGGATAAAAATATTTCCACCCTATACTCAAAATAATAATAATAATATCCCTGGCCATAACATTTCAGAGGATAGTGCATTTTTGCCCATAACACTTCAAAGTTTTTAGACTCGGAAAATACGTTGTATACAAAGTAGCTTACATTTTTTTGTTGCTCGCTTTCTCCTAAACTTCTTTTTAAAGGACAGGACTTTTGTACCCAAAGGGAGGGGGGGGGGCGGAATTTTCCCGAAAGAGTTTACTTTAAAATTCTCTTCTTTTCTTGACTACCTAATTTTTCTTCTTTCACTCACCGGTAAACAGTTAAGGAATTCCGGAACAACCAAGAGGGACAAAAAGAAACTTGAAGCGTCTAGTGGTGGGTGGAGGCGAATGAGGGTTACCTTCCTCTCAAAAAAGCATTGGCTAAAAGAGAAGAAAACGACTCGTGATTGGTGGTTGCTATTTTATGGCGAATTTCCGTTCGAAGATTCTAGTTGCGAGCTTTTTACACGTTCAGATAACGCAACGGTGAAGTTTCTAAAACCCTTTTTGGTCTATTTTTAGCCTACAAACGCCTGTAAAAGTGCTCAACACGTCGCACACGGGTGTTCTGGGAGAAGTCAACATTTAGGATACAAAAAACGCATCATCTTTCAGTAGTATATAACAGATCAGAGAGAAGCTGGCGCCTCTTTATACTGCTAACGTTATTTTCTAGAAACGTGTACTTTCGAAGACGCACGTTAATTGTTCAAAATGCGTTTCGGTAAAAATGTAGTTCCGAAACTAACGACGTAAGTACGTCCTATAGTATTCCATCTTGAAAATATGGTCTTTAAATATTCCTACGCTGTCATTTTTGCATTTTGCACTTGCAAGTGGTACATTTTGAGATGTATGCTTCCGCGAGAAAATTCAACCAATGAAAACACCCTCGTTCTTATTAAGAAACATTTTTTTTTCATTTTCATAGTCTTCGTGGATATTATAAGATCATATAATAAACGTAAGATCATATAATAACCGTAAGATCATGTTATAAACGTAAGATCATGTTATAAACGTAAGATCATATTATAAACGTAAGATCATATTATAAACGTAAGATCATATTATAAACGTAAGATCATATTATAAACGTAAGATCATATTATAAACGTAAGATCATATTATAAACGTAAGATCATATTATAAACGTAAGATCATATTATAAACGTAAGATCATATTATAAAGTTGGTTGTTTGATTAAAATCAAGATGATTTAAATCAGCGATTTAAATCGCGATTTTAATCAAATGATTTTTTTAAAAAATCGTTGATTTAAATCTGTTCCTATAAAAGATTGTTTAAAAGGTATTAACTTTCCATAAATGAGAGATTTACTATTGAATTATTATATTTTAGACCTGTTTTGTCATTATATTACACTATAACCTATCACTACCACGATCCCTTCCCCACCTCATTTTTGGTGTTTTGAAAATAATGGACTCTCGGAGGCTGAGAAATAAGGAATTGTTTTAAACTGGACCTGTGGCCAGTAGAGCCTAGGTAGTTTAATTAAAAAACTGGCCACTGGCCACTTACCATTTTTAACCTTCAAAATCAGGCTTTCATAATTTATGGTAAAATTATCTACTCTTGACAATATGTGCTAGGGTATAGGCTTAATAGGTTAGTTATTATGGGTATTTCAAAATTTTGGAGTGTTAAATAAAGAACTATAAATCTTGAAGGGAAAAACTTTGAATTAATTAAGTTTTCACCAGGGCCACTAACACCCCAGGCATTTAATTTTTAAACTGGCGATTGGCCTGTGATAGTGCCTTATTTCTCACACTGTTTAGTTTTACTTCAAGGTTACTCCTGTGATACAAATATACTTATTTCTTGGAATAAATTTTTTTTGACATGATAAAACTGTCTAAAACTATTGAATATTATTTATACAAAATAATAATTATATCAATAAACTTATATATTTCTTTTAATAAGTGACAAAAACCTAAAAATTAATAAAAAATAAAAAAATCGATTAAAATCAAAAAAATCTGATTAAAATCAAAAAATCGATGTTTTTGATTTTTTTAAAAAAATCAAAAAATCAACAACCCTACGTAAGATCATATTATATTATCTCGTAATAGCATATTATATTACCCTGATGATATATTACCCTGATGATATATTATGTCGTAAGATGATATATTATGTCGTAAGATGATATATTATGTCGTAAGATGATATATTATGTCGTAAGATGATATATTATGTCGTAAGATGATATATTATGTCGTAAGATGATATATTATGTCGTAAGATGATATATTATGTCGTAAGATGATATATTATGTCGTAAGATGATATATTATCTCGTAAGATCATATATTATCTCGTAAGATCATATATTATCTCGTAAGATGATATATTATGTCGTAAGATGATATATTATGTCGTAAGATGATATATTATGTCGTTAGATCATATATTATGTCGTTAGATCATATCATATTATCTCGTAAGATCATATCATATTATTTCGTAAGATCATAAATTATCTCGTAAGATCAAAAAACATGACTAAAAATAGACTTTTTTGATTTTATTTTACACCGCTTAAAAGCCTGGTTCACACGGCATTTCTATTTAGGACAATTGGAAAAACTGCGCAAAATTTGAGGAACATTTTTGCCGCGTAAAATTTCAAGTACATACGTCCGTAATTTCATTCAAATTTTTCCGAAACTCGACATTTACCACAAGCCGGAATAGCAAAAAGAGGCTATTTTTAGTTTAATATTTTATTATTCTTGTAGTAGGCCATTAATTCTAATAAAAATAATGCCCACGACAATACTGGTAACACGCCAAGCAAAAAGAATAAAATTTGTGGACTATACGCGAGGCGTAATCTTCGTTTGAAGAGGAGAGTATCTAGCGCGATTTTCCTTTACGCCCTTTGAACCGTAACAATGGATAAAACGCCATTAAATTAAAACAAAGATTGATAGCTTCGTGGGAAAATGAGAAGAAGAGAAGAAGGTCGCCAGGGGGCGACAATTCCGTTCATTTAAGCGAAGGAAAAAGACTCAAAAAGCGAAATATATTTTAGCCGAAGAAATGGCCTTTTATCGGGCGAGAGGAAAGCGAGCTATAGCTTTCCTTCGTTATTATCGCGGTGTAACACTTCGTCCCTTTGGGTCAGATTTTATTCACGGCCGAGGCGAGTAATTTTATTTTTCAGTCCAGCGCGCTCGAGTCGAAGAGACGATAGGCCGGGACAGCGCGGAAAGAGAAACAACGGTCGTATATAGCGGGGAGGCGTCGGCGAAGGAATGCCCGTTGATACCCTTTATCTCTTTGCGGGGCTAGACAAGGTGAGAGCGCGAGGACATTCCTATTGAAAGGAAAAGGAGCGGGAAGGGGCGACGTCTCTCCCAGGAACCATTTCGGAGAAGGCCCCGTGACCGGGCCACCGAAAAATGGCCATTGTCGCCGGAGAAAGTCGAGCGATTTATAGCCAAATGTCAAAGTGATGCCTCTCTCTTTCGTAGAGAAGCCAGCTGCCTTAACGATAATGCGCCAGAAAGAAAAGTTGACGAGTCCTCCGAGACCGGACGCCAGAGAGAGAGAGAGTGTCCCCCCTGCGTAAGAAATAGGACGCGGGGGACTTATATTCTACTTCAGGAATGGATAAAGAAACCCGTTTCTTTCGCAATCGAGCGGAGGACAAAAAATAATCTGCCAAAGGTTAAACTGGGCGCGACCTTTTTTATACGTTTCGCCAATTTAAAAATCAAAACGGCGTAATATCGTCGTCAATAGTAATGGAGTCGTTACGGCGGTGATCTTTGTCGGATGCGTTATAGGACGAAATTCCGGTTGCCAATTCCGTTGCCTTCCAACTTCAGGTACGGAAAAAAATAAAGGAACGACCAATTCGAAAAATTGGGCGCGGCGTTGACGGATTACACGGCGGTTATTTTGAAACCACCCGTGACGGTTCACACACGGACTATTCTCAAGTTTTCTTTACTAACCGCGGTGTCTGAGAGATATCGACGAGATGGAAGAATTGTCCCGGTTATGAACGAATAGTTCATACATAAAATAACCATTTCTTAAAGGAAATATAAAGTAGGACGAGCTTCGTGTTGTTGCCGCTAGGAACGCTGTTGATTGACTTTAAGAGCCTCTATTCCTACCATCTTATGCAAAAATCGAACGCGTGCGTCTTTCCCGCAGGCCGTCCACCGATGTTAGTGGGATATTCTGCTAAACGACTATAGTAGGGGCCCAGCGTAGACACTCTTGGATATGGAACTCTCTAATAATAATAATAATAATAATCAGCTAGGCTAATACCCAAGGCACCACCTTAGGCCTAAGTCATCATGCGACTTTTGAAGCCCTTAATTCAGGTGGCCGGGTTACAATGCGTAGGAGGGTGGTGGCAAGCCCTGCATGCCACGAGATCGAGCCAACAGCTCCCTACACTAACTATTACCGTTAACCTAGACAAGTTTTTTATGGAAGGGGAAACCGAAGAACTCGGGGGAAAACCCCTTAAACCAGTGGGGAGAGAACTTGCAAACTCAACGCAGAAGGAGTTGTTCCGAGTACCTCGATTTTGATGACGTATTTTCCGACCCCCCTTCGTTTCCCTTTTTTACTTTGCGACAAACTCTCATTAACTACTATACCGTTCTGACACACTTTTGGGTCTTACACTACTTTTGGTTTTAGTGACAGAGAGTTATGATTTTTTTAGGATTGTACCTGAAATTGTCCTTAAAGGCCTAGGTTTTCTTCTGCCTGTCACCCTTTAAATTTACTTTCCTTCCAAACAAAGCAAATATTCAGTATTTCATAGATTTGTGAAGTCATGTTGCTTAAAGGGCCATAGAACCATTTGAATTTTGAGGGTGAAGCTACATAATAACGTGTTTTAAGAAGGGGATAGTACACCTGAGGGGCTAGCTGAATTTTGCCACGAATTTTTCTAACGATTCTGTGGGCCCTTAAAGGCCTAGGCTTTCTTCTGCCTGTCACCCTTTAAATTTACTTTCCTTCCAAACAAATACCCTGGTGGTAGGCCAACAGCAGAGCACGTTGGCCTACCACCAGGGTATTTGTTTGGAAGGAAAGTAAATTTAAAGGGTGACAGGCAGAAGAAAGCCTAGGCCTTTAATAAAACTGGATATGGAGCACATCCAGGTTTGTCTTCTAATATTTTTAATTACACTTTGAAATAAAAAGTTATCGAAATAGATAATTTTATAAAAAACGGGTGGTCTGAGCAAAGATAATATAAACCTCGTACCCTAGATTCGAAATTACTTCCTCGCGCTTATTCAATAGCGTTTACCCACTTCCTGACGGGTACTCCGAAAAAATTAGCTCCAAAGTTACATTGGTAACCAGCTATAGATAAGATAAGACCACGGCCAGCTTTGATGACGCGCTATTCGCGCAACAGAGCGTCATCAAAGTTCGCCGTGATAAGACTACGGCAGCTAGGAGCAACAAACCGAGGGGCTAACCACTCTTAGAAAGTCTGTACACCGGATTACGCTTAGATTAGCACTGCCAAAGGCAGGGACTTCAAAGATTACGCGTAGTCCCATTAGTACAGTCAAAGGTACGGCTCTGTACACCGATTACGCGGAGTGATCAGCCCCTCGCAACAAACATAGCACCCCACACAAGGGGAACGCAACCAATCAAAAGTCGTGCATTTTCTTGCGTACAATTTTCATTGGTTAGCCGCTTTAGCGCCTGCTGCCGTCGGAAGGGGAAAATTCGTAAATTGCCTTCCCCCCGCCCCCCGCCCGTAAAACGTTCGGAGTAAAGGCATTAGCGTGTTTAAAGGCTAGCTGCGTTCTCATTGTGTGGGGTGCTGGGTTTATTGCTCCTAGATGGCAGCGACCGCAGACCGATGGAAGCCGATTTTTCGGAGGTCACGTGCCGGAAGTGAGTAAACGCTTTGTTACAGAACTGTTAATCAGAAAGCACTTAGAATTCGAATCTAAGATATGGAGTTTTATATTATCATTGGTCTGAGCTAACATGTTAAAATATTGCTCTCTACGTCAGGATACAGCGCTTATTATAATATTCTTCACACGCGAGAATTGCATGAGCACTGTAAAATTCGAGGTCTCTCGCGATTTAAGCTCACGCTCACAGACTTGTTGAAGCTAGACAGTGACGTACATGGCAACATTTTCACGTGGACTCGAGTACGTGCTCTCTATCTTCAATAACTATTATAGAAAGTAATGTAGAAAAAATATTTACACGTATTTTTTAGAATTCTTGTTTTAGAAAACGCATTTTTGTAATAACACTACTGCCATCTCTAGATTCGTTGCTGAATCACAATTAAGGTACTTTCTAGAGTCCCGCGAGCATTGCTAATTGTTCAGTAATAAATATAGAGATGGCGCCACGTTTGCGGCATGACAAGGTGAGATCATAGAAATAGAAATTAGACTAGAAGCACTGCCCTTTCCGCCAATCCCAAGGGAAACAGGCGAGCTAGAAGGCTGACATTAGGGTGGAATCGCGATGTACGCGCCATCTGACAAATGCATTAAACATTGTCGCCATGGCTACGACGCGAATTTCGAAGAGGGAAAAAAAAGGCGATCCACTGCGCAGCGGCGGCCTTTTCGTGTTTAAATTTTTGCGTCTAAAAGCATATCCGCAAAAATGGTTAAAAACTGCGCTTTTTCACATTGTAAAGAGAGATCTGGGAAAGAAATAAAATTCTCATTTCATAAGTATGTAATATTATAGTAAATATGTTATAAATAAAGCCCCGTTTTCAATTACGATAAATTTCAGACTTTTCGCTTTTGCTTTTTTGACGCGCTTTTATTTCAAAATAAGCCTATATCAAATCTATTTAGATATCTGCCTCTCGTGACAAAAAAGCCGAAAGAGAAGTTTCTCGCGGTTGCTTTTGATGCAAAAGTGTGATTTTTGTTCGGAGAAAACGTGATTGGAAACGGGGCTTTAGAGATTTTTTTACACTAAGATTTCCTCTGAGAAATGCTGCATTACTAATAAAATGGGTTTTAGCGGTAAATCGCGAAAATTGGACTCCATCTTCAATTACTTCATATGACTTTGTGTGTAGTAAACATTTTCTGCCGGATGAAATTTACTTTCAAAATGGAAGGCACCATTTGACAGCAAATGCTGTACCTACACAAGTAAAAATTACCCTATACATTCTGAAATAAAAAACTAACTGAAATATGAATAATTTCTTTATTAAAACAAAAATTTGAAAGAGCTCCCAAAAATATCTATTCCAGAACAAAGCATATTTACATCTTCTAGAGTATGCCAATTTATTGATTTTAGTAATTGTTATTTAGTTTCCATATTTATCAGAGGTTATTTCAGAAAACTTACGGAAAAAGTGATTTACCGGAAACCACTCAATTTGACTTGACTAATACTGATGATAGTTTAAAAGACACTGAAACCAAGATTTTGGAATCTCATGTAGGCATATTTTAAATCACACTGAAATAATTAAAATTTAGTTAAACTGTGATGATTTGTGGTATTTCAGACTTACAATGATTGCTCAAATTTAACGTGTGACTTTAAGGGTGACACGGTAGATATAGTAGATTCTTGAGATTTGTATGATTTTCCTAAAGCTGTTTAAATAACTTAATATAATGTCAGATAAATAAAAAAAAAGTTATTAATACGTTGCCTACGATTTGTTTTATGTTATTCCACGTGACCATATTTACTTATTTAGTTTAAATTGTTTCTATGAGATGGCGCGACTATCGCGATTCCACTCTGATGGCAGCCTTCTAGCTGGTACGTCCTCGCCCAATCCAATCGTGCTTCTAGTCTAATTTCTATTTCTATGGGTGAGATAGGCTAATTTTGACAACTTTTTACATAATATTTAATTAAAAAAATATAAGACGAACCTTGATGGATTCCGCATCCAGTTTTATTAAAGACAGTTTGAAATTAAAGGAGGTTCACCTAATTTTATCATTTCTGGTACTAGATTTAACAAAAACTAGGTGCTAGTTACGTTAGCGGGTGTTAGCAGACGATTTTTTTTTGAAAAATAAATTGGGGCATATTTGGGCCAAATTTATTTGGATTGAATCCAAGAGAGTTCGAGAGCCACTATTGATCTATATACCCAAAAGAGTCTACACAAAAATTTCGGACAGGAATCCTTTGAAACTGTGCGCTCCGAGCGCTCCTTCTATTACTGTGTAAATTGAGTTACAAAATTTTCGTACAATAAAAAGCGCAGATTTTGGCGAAGATCAAATGGTGATTTAAATAAATTTTATGGCTCCAAATTTCAAAATACTTCCTTTAAACGGAGTAGAAACTAAATCGAAATAGCACGCCGTGCGACATTTAACATATCTAGAGCAAATCACTCCTAGCTTCTGTTAAACTTGGGCTGCGTTCAGTAACTCTCAACGGACTCACCGTTGAGCAGACTTGTAAATAGTGTATATTTTTAAGAGAGTCCACTGGACCCGGACCCCTCCGCTGATCTATTTTTTCGACGAGTCCAGGACTCTTCCCTCTTTCTTCACCCCCCCCCCTCGTTTAAATTTAAATGTTCATTAATCTCACTTTATTCCTCCATATTATATTCGAAAATAAATGGCAAAGCCTATAAAATTTTTATGGTAATTATAACAGAGACAGTCAGTAATCGAAATACAGCATTATTTCATTATATATTCCCAACATCAAAGTTTACATATTTTCATATACATGTATAATCGTGATCGGATAAATTAAAATGTTCGTAAATATTATCAGAATTAATTTAGGGTCATTCCATACGATTTCGACCACTCATGTCACCATGGGTCAATCGATTTTTTTTACATTTTAAACACAGATAGATCTGTCTAAAAAACGGTGATATCCAAGGTTTTAGCTGAAAATATTGAGAAGTTATAGAATAAACACAGTTTAACCGAAACCCCACATTGTTTGGTATATCGTTCCTTGATTTCAGTACCCCTTCGCTTTAAGTTTAATAACTTTTTATAAATATATTTTATTTTAACAAAATAACACAATCGTACACATTTTGACAAGGCCAATTCAATGGTGGAGTTTATACAGTCCTAACTAGAATTGATACCAGGTTATTGGATGTCAAAATGTACATTTTTATTTTTGGGGGTCTCATTCGAGGGGTTAAAGGGTCATGTGGGCGATTGAAAACACGAAATATAAAATCACTATTAGATAGCTCTATAAGAGAGCTTTAAAATAAGCTCTTAAAAAAGGGGTAATTTCCTTGTTTTTATTTGATAAATCAATAACCATTTTCTTGAAATTCAACACTTTTGAAATTTTTTATTTTTGATATCATACAAAAAAATGGTTTACATCTTTTAGAAATTATTACTACGTATTTAAAGATGTGTGATAAATAATGCTCGAATATTTTCTAAATCATAATCTTTAAGAATAAAGGATCTAGTCCTGGAAGAAGTCGCTGTAGGCGTTGATATTAGTCGCAAAATCAAGTTAAGAGGTACATGGCATTTGTCGTCCCGCTTAGGCCATGACAGACTGTTAACTTATGTATATATTTTTCAACCCTTAATTTTGAGTAGTAAATTGACAAAATATTTAATTGAAAATAATTGCGTGTTAAATAGAGGCATTGAACTTTTTAGTATCGCCTGTAATGTTTGTTGTAACTGAAAACTAAACCTAATCTATAAATAACTAGAAAAAACCTTATACCCTTCAGTATTGATGTTTTCTAATCCACCATTTTGGTTAGCTTGGAAAATACATTAAGAAACACATGGTACAATAAATGCTTCCGAATTTTATTTTATTTTCCAAGCTAACCAAAATGGTGGATTAGAAAACATCAATACTGAAGGGTATAAGGTTTTTTCTAGTTATTTATAGATTAGGTTTAGTTTTCAGTTACAACAAACATTACAGGCGATACTAAAAAGTTCAATGCCTCTATTTAACACGCAATTATTTTCAATTAAATATTTTGTCAATTTACTACTCAAAATTAAGGGTTGAAAAATATATACATAAGTTAACAGTCTGTCATGGCCTAAGCGGGACGACAAATGCCATGTACCTCTTAACTTGATTTTGCGACTAATATCAACGCCTACGGCGACTTCTTCCAGGCCTAGATCCTTTATTCTTAAAGATTATGATTTAGAAAATATTCGAGCATTATTTATCACACATCGTTAAATACGTAGTAATAATTTCTAAAAGATTTAAACCATTTTTTGTATGATATCAAAAATAAAAAATTTCAAAAGTGTTGAATTTCAAGAAAATGGTTATTGATTTATCAAATAAAAACAAGGAAAATACCCCTTTTTTTAAGAGCTTATTTTAAAGTTCATTTATAGAGCTATCTAATAGTGTATTTATATTTCGTGTTTTCAATCGCCCACATGACCCTTTAACCCCTCGAATGAGACCCCCCAAAAATAAAAATTTACATTTTGACATCCAATAACCTGGTATCAATTCTACTTAGGACTATATAAACTCCACCATTGAATTGGCCTTGCCAAAATGTGTAAGATTGTGTAATTTTGTTAAAATAAAATATAATTATAAAAAGTTATTAAACTTAGAGCGAAGGGGTACTGAAATCAAGGAACGATATACCAAAAATTGTGGGGTTTCGGTTAAACTGTGTTTATTCTAAAACTTCTCAATATTTTCAGCTAAAACCTCGGATATCACCGTTTTTTAGACAGATCTATCTGTGTTTAAAATTTAAAAAAAATCGATTGACCCATGGTGACATGAGTGGTCGAAATCGTATGGAATGACCCTTTAACCATTTAAAGTCTTCATTCCAAACCCATAGAGCTTATTTTTTTCCTTTATTCATTTTAATATAGCAAAATTTTGGTCTTCAATGGCAGTGTTACAATTACTGTGCCTAATGGAATACAGAGCAAGACTATTAATTATTCCCCACACGGGCCACACCCGTTTAAGTTAAAAGAGGTTTTTCCATTGTAGGCCCAAGTTAAAATTTTTCATTGGTCATTGTCAATTTCTATAGGCCTCACAGATAAGTAGATATAGGGGAGCTCTAGCTCCGTGGGGAGTCCGACTAATATTTGGAGAGCTGAAATAGTGGCGGTCAGTATACACTATACAGATGCCCCAAAGATAAAAATAATTCAACTATTTATTTAATACTCGAAATTTTCCCTCTTTTTACACAGCTAACGATTTAATTTGAGGGAGTCTTTAGCCCCTTCTAAAGACATTTTCTAGGAGTCCCGTGATTTTTTTCAGGGGTTTTAGACGCGTGGACTGCCGCTATTTACAAGTCTGCCGTTGAGTCGTATTGTACGTTTTTTCGTGTTTGCGGTTTTGACGTCAAGTTGCCTGTCCGTTGAGCAGCGAAGTTCACAACTGTAAGGTTTTATCGTTGCTCAACGGTCAAGTGACGTCGCAACTCGGAGGAAGGCTAGCTGCAGACGCCGTGACAGACGATATTTTACAAAATTTGCAACAAGCGTAAGAGTTCAATAAGATCCTACGTCACGTTTAGCAACGGTCTCAACGAAAATAATTTTCCAGATATTTCGTTGAGCGTAGAACTGTGAAATTAAATGATCAACCACAAATGATTAAGTTCATATTCCCAGGGATCCCACCGAAATCTGTAAATTACGAGAAAACGGGACTTTTCATGTAAAAAATATGGTAAATTAGGAACCAAATGCCAATGCCAAACCAAATGAAATCTGTATTTGAACTAATTTATCCAAAAAGCTAACTTTAAATATTGAATCCTAAATACTTGTTTTAAATTGTAACAGTGTATCAATACGCCTCAGATTTTAACATTCAGTAAACAGACCTTAAACCGGTTGATGGAGCTATTTCCGAGCATATATTTAAAGTAGGATACTTCACGGAATGTCTTGATTTTAGGGTATATCAAGTGACCTTGACGAAAAATAGGTACTTTTTGGTATTCAAGGAGTCTAGGGACTTGGTGGGAGCCCTGTATTATCTTTAATCACACACACCCATTTTGTGAGTACTCTACTCACGGACATTCTATTCGCGACCGAAACGAGTCTGTCTGTCTAGATGGCATAAAGGCGCTAGCTTCTCCGAGGTAGTGCCTATGATCTAGCGTCTAATAATAACTTTTTTCTTGAATAAACTTAACAAAATATAAACAAAAGATGCAAAAATTATATTAAAATGCGAGTATCATTTTTTAATATGAAGTCAAATCTACGAATAACGCGATGAGCGTCTGCTTTAGCCGCTTCCTAAGTAGGTTTCAATGGCGAACCAAAGGGGACGTAGCGATAGTTTTCGGTCACGAATTATACACGGATAAGAGTACCGAAACTTTCTATATGCATTCTATGGGTCTCTATGAGTAAAAAATGTCGAATAAACATGGGTCCTAGAGTGCTTCGTTTCAGAGATATGGGCGGCTGAAATGTGGTGGCGCTCCATCGTGCAAGAACCATAAATATTACCATATTTACCATATTTTCTTCCGCCTAGGTTAAATGGACAGTCATACCTACGATTTCTTCAGGGATCGTTACCAGAGCTATTGGAAGACGTCCCGTCCCGTTGGCAACTAGAGTGCGAATGTAGTTCTTGCACGATTTAGCGCCACCACATTTCAGACGCGCAGTGCGAGATCACCTTGATACAACATTTAATTTAAGGTGGATAGGAAGAGGAGGAACTATTTCGTGGCCGCCTCGATCTCCCGATTTAAACCCTTGCGTTTTTTTTCTTTAGGGATATCTGAAGGACCTATGTCCGTGACATTAATGACCTTCGTCAACGCATTATTGATGGATGTGAGACTATTCGGAACAAGCCTGAAATCTTCGAAAAGATTCGTCAATCATTTGTACGGCGTTGTCATTTTTGTATAGCAGCCCAAGGTGGGCATTTTGAGCAGTTATTGTGATGTTTTACAATTTATTAAAAGACAATAATTATTTTGAACTGGTTTTTGCGTACCACTTCCGAATAAGGTTTAGCTGGCGTTGTCATTAATCTAAAAGAATTACGGATTATTTACACTTTTAGGTTTCAAGATTATTCTACATAAAGACTATCCTCGTAGAATTGACGTTTGTTAGTGCCCCAGCAAACCCAACATCATCCCTCCGGCGTCCTATGGACAGTACGCCGGTATATTGCATTTTTCCGTATAATGTCCCGAAAACCGGGTGGAGATAGAGATATTGACGTAAATCGGAGGTTAAAAGACGCGCAAATGTCTGATTTTCTCAGAGTCAAAGCACGTCCCGAGGACAAGTACTAAGACATCCGTCGGGTTTTTAGTGAACATCCCGAGAAAGAGTGTACGTTAAGCCTAAAGACGTCCGAGAGTATTTAGTATGGTTAAATATCAGCTTAATCGGAACGTATCCAGGACGTTCATTTGATGTCTCGTATTTCTCTTAGCCGGGTCATTCCATGACAAAACGACCTAGTTTTTTTTAATTTTAACACCCGACCCCTTTCGATTTCGCCAAAATTTTGTATACAAGGTTTTTTGGACTAGGAAAACGATTTTGACAGTTTCATAACGATCGGTTCAGCCGTTTACGAGATACAGCATACGCGTTTTTTCAAAAGTTCGCCTTGACCCCCTAAATGTTTTCTAGTATATCTTATGACATAATTATCGCAAATCACATGTAATACCTCATTTTAAAGACAATGCGCACCCTAATATGAATATTTAATCAGAGTTGTCATTTGACGTAAATGTCATTAAAATCTGGGCCTTTAAATAATTTGACCTTTGACCTTGCCCAGACACCTCAGTCGTAGGTCAACGATTTTAGCATTTTTAAAATTCCCACTATCGAATACATAATAATCACTCAAAATCTCAAAGTAATATTTGTAGTTTTCGAGATATTAATTTTTGAAATTTACCCCACCACACACAAAATGAAATACCAAAACCATTTATTTTTATAGTTTACACACCAATTAATTTTTTATTTACACAAAACAGCTTAAACTTCTTTATACATGGAAAAGGCTTTGGTAATTTTATTTTTATCGTGTTCTTTGATTTGATAGCCTTTCGAATTTGGTAAACCTACAAGAATTTCAATTGCACATAGAACATTTTCACTTGACACCCAACTGCTATCGATCCTTCTGGGCCATGTGTATTTGTCCGAAATACCAGGGGGACGCAAAAAGTTTACAAAGAAGTCTCCAAACTCTTCTGATACTTCCTCAATTAATCCAACGTAAAGTTGGCCTTTGTAGACGCTGGCTACCAAATTTCCCACTTTAAAGTTTTCAGCCTCTTGATTTCGAGTATCTGACAATTCTAAAGTCGAAACCTTAACTGTGGTTAGCGAATCGTCATTAGATAACGGAGAAACCATGATTTCATTTAACGATTTCGGAACGAATTTATGAAACCCTCGAGTTCCTTTTACTGTTATGGCTTTAGAAAACCTTTCTTTTAAAAGTTCCTTTTGTCGCTCAATTTCTTCGTTTTTAACATAGATGAACTTGATATTTTCGAAGTTTGATAGGCAGAAATTAAACATATCTGTTGGAGTCAAAATCTGTCCAGTCACTGGTCGCTGAAGACTGACTCTTGCTGTTTTACGCTTCACTGTTCCGCCAATTCCGTCACAAGGTCCCTTGCCATGAGATGTGGCAAAAAAATGCCATTCAGCGTCCAAACCAAAATCTTGTTTGTGGCAACAGAGATTAGAAAAGTTGTATTTGTTTTTATACTGTCCAGCACATCCATCCGTAAAATAAATTAGCTTTCTAACATTAGGAACATGTGTTTTTATATTTGGAATTAGATAAGTTAAAAAACTGTGAACAGTATTGGTTGTATGTGTTCTGGTATCACTGATAATACAAAAATTTAAGTGGTTAAGTTCTCCGTTTTCAACTACCCTGAAGTAGATTACGAAGGGATGCACTGTCGCTTGAGAATTGTCCCAATGGAACCCTTGTGCTTCGTCTTGAATTACGAAGGAATAGTTCTCCGCAAAATCACCGAGAACAATTACGTCACCAGGTTTTAGAGTTTTTTAAGATAATTAGATTGCGACTTAGATGTGTAATGATGACGCGTTAGTTCAAGTAGTTTAATGGCCAAAGAGTCGAAAAAGTTTTCAACACTCTCGCTCAAGGTCATGAGCTTTGTGCTGTCAGTTGTCACCCATTGCATGAACTTTATATTTTCAAAATCTTCTAAAAGGTTCGTTAAATATTCATTTTCAAGTAGACCATTTTTCCCAGGACAGTCCTTGCACACCCTCATCATACAATTCCTGTTTTGAGTGTCACACACGGTGAGCGCCATGAAATCGATATCACATTTTAAAGGACAAGGAGACGGTAGAGCTGATATCATTAGCTTGACATTTTGGTGATAGGTGCAGACACACACTGAATGTGTACCTGACGAACCTGCTAATACACACCAAGGTGGTCGTAGATAACAAAATGACGAAAATCCTAACGTCAAATCATGCTCTTCCTTGAATTTGTTATAGAGCTCTCTCAGGTTCAGCAGTACAAGCCTCTTTTGATGATGTTCTTTTTGACCTGTCTCGTGGTTTCTAACTGACACAAACTCCTTTTGTCCAGGTGTCATACGACTGTTATCGTCATTTTCGTAAAATTCAACGACCTTTGATTTAACGTCTTCGGTCAATATTAATCCCTTCGATTGTTTCTCTGGTAGCGAAAGAATTCCTTGACTAGATTTAAGATTCCTGCTTCGTTTGACCATGTATTCTGGTGCTCCAAATTCCTCCATTGTGCGTTGTATTCCAAATGGTGACAAGGTCAGGATCTGAAGCTTTTCGCCGTATGATGTCTTGGAGTTATTGAATTTCTCTCTCAGTTCGTTCAAAATATTCTCATATAATCGATGTTCTTCGAGCTTTCTAAAAACATCGTCCGTAACCATATTATCGTCTGTTTCATCAAGAGAAATTTCCATTGACTCTTCTAATTTGCGTTTCAATGAATTGTTCACAGCGTTTAACTTAGTCTGCTTAGAATTGTTTTTTGGCGAGATGACAAACCTTCTGTACAAAAGTTAAAAAATATATGTATTTATATATGTATACATATATAAATTCTTTCAAATTGAATATATTTCTTACTTCTTTTAACAGGAGATTCTCCCAAGTTTATTAGAGTTTCGTTAACTGCCACTAAAGCTATAGCTTTGTCGTCTTGCGTCGCATCTCCCGATGAACAAGGTTGACTAAATGAAAAAGAATCGCTTTCTTGTGATTCTTGTGCAGTGTGAACTTCTGAAACGTCCAACTGTATTTGGAGTTCATCCTTTACTTTTTTTCCAGCAGACATAAAACACTGGATGCACAACTTATTTCCAGCGATAACTTCAATTCCTCGTAACTTTAATTTTTTGAACAAATCCAATGAAATAGTTTTTAGTCCACTCTTTCTTTCAGCGTCGTGAGTCCCAAAAGGATTCATACACTTCTTTTGACTCGTTGAATACCTTTTCATAAAAAGTTCTTCATGGTGACGACATATGTTTCTTATTTTGGACATAGGTATAGCTGTTCGGCTGCTAAGAACTAATTTGTCATCCTCGGACAGATGGTTGTTGATACCAACTGTTTTCGAAAGTGTTTGCAAATGACATTTACTACTGTCTCTCCAAAACGAACAATTTCGATCCATTTCAGGGCTTTGTTCGAGAATATACAGTTAAATAAATTCTATTTCGCTACTCAATTATCGCTGTTAATATATTTAACTACTCAATTATAACTATTATATATTAAAAAGATATTAAAACATTTTTACGTTATTAAAAACGTAATCGATATGACTAAGAGCAATATTGGGTTTTCTTGAGATATCTAGCACATTTCCATTTTAGGGTGCAGTAAGATACGCTACAATAATATTGAACGCCAGACTATACTAAGGACAAGCAATTTAGTGATGTCTTCTGTCTACAGATAACATGCAAAACTAAAAATAATATGTAAATAACTCAACTTAATTTAAGAATTAGTGTATTTGATATTCTAAACTCAAAATTACCAAAATAATAATATTTTTAATTTATTTAGTAGGTCAACTAGTTTCGTGTATAAAATAGCATTTTCATTAATTTGAGGGGTAAATTTCAAAAATTAATATCTCGAAAACTACAAATATTACTTTGAGATTTTGAGTGATTATTATGTATTCGATAGTGGGAATTTTAAAAATGCTAAAATCGTTGACCTACGACTGAGGTGTCTGGGCAAGGTCAAAGGTCAAATTATTTAAAGGCCCAGATTTTAATGACATTTACGTCAAATGACAACTCTGATTAAATATTCATATTAGGGTGCGCATTGTCTTTAAAATGAGGTATTACATGTGATTTTGCGATAATTATGTCTTAAGATATAGTAGAAAACATTTAGGGGGTCAAGGCGTACTTTTGAAAAAACGCGTATGCTGTATCTCGTAAACGGCTGAACCGATCGTTATGAAACTGTCAAAATCGTTTTCCTAGGCCCAAAAAACCCTGTATACAAAATTTGGGCAAAATCGAAAGGGGTCGGGTGTTCTGTGGCAGGCGTTTTGTCATGGAATGACCCAGCCGTCTATCTACAGACTCAAACGCCAGTCGATCTGACACCAGTCTTTTAGGAATCTACTGCTGATTGAATCTTTGAGCTCCTAACCTATTTTTCTTGAGCCCGTCCGTACAATAAGCGTTCCTAGACCAATATGCCATATTAGCTACAGAACGAATTAGACAATTTTAAAACCATTCCTTTAGAATTTTTATGACATTTGTATCTTTAAATTTTATAATTAAAATCGTATCACTAAATTAAAATGGCTTTCAAACTCATTTTACTTCTAAAAGGACATTAATGAACTTTTGCCACTTGTTATTACAATTTCTCGCCTCACGGATAAAAAACAAATGTATGAATTAAAATTTATCGCCAAAAAGAAATGTACGATAATTATCAGGAAAATCGATAATTTTTTGGCCTAGATACGATAATTTCAGATTTTCGATCTGGCAACGCTGATAAAAGCTGAGATCCTTTTGAAAATTAATAGCATTTGGATTAAGATAGCATTCTTGAATTTTTATTTAACCAAAATTGGGACAAAATGCCATCTTTCTAGACGTTTTCCCAACATTTATCATTTTCACATTTAAAATGTATATAAAAAATGCATGTGTAACAATGCAATCAAGTATTTCCTCGACAAAATTATAAGCAGAGTCCAAGATATAATTAACAGTAATTTTTTTGCTAATAATATACTGGGGATGTTCGTTGTTTCCTTAATATGGGGCCAAATTTTTTAAGAGTTTTTTCAGAATGAGAACCATCCCAGTAGACTTTACCACATTTGTCACACACGTAGAAAACACTCACTGTATCAAACAGGGCTTGGTGCAATTTATCAATTTGAACCGGTTTTCCACACTCTAAAAGAGCACTTTCGACATTTATAATACCTCCAGGAAAAGATACCATTCGGCACCCTCTTAGATTCTTTTCAAAGTATCTTCTCCACATGTTTTTCATCATTCGAGGTGTAACGTAAATATAACCATCACCATTACATATCTATAAAAAAAATTAACTGGTTGATAATGAGCTGAACTGCCCTCAAATCTAAATGGTAAGCAGAACTTAAGAAGCATAGCCGCCTGTATATAATAAGGCCAAAAAACTAGTAAATTTTTATTATTCAAAATGGCATAAAGGTTCAGCTTTAAGATCCAATAGATGGCACTCTTTTATATGAATGAAGATGCATCAATCCATCTTTTTTTTTTTTTGTAAGCTTAGTTATATACCATCAGCAACTGTGACTGAATTCTTAAAACATTTGCCAGAAGATGGCGCTATTCACTACATTTCAACGTAATCTAAACTAGGGTTATTTAACTTTAGAATTTTCGATTACGGAAGCATGTCCATAACAGGAGTTGCTTTTCCCAAAGTCCTGACTTTTATTTTTAGAGCATACGAGAGCCATCTATGTTACTTACATTTAGTACGGTTATTTACTGAAAATATTTTATTAGATTATTTTGAGAACTAATCGACTCGACCATTGATTTTCTATTTACAACTAGCTTCTATTTACCTGCAATAGAGGGAACTGTTAACAAATTACATAAAATTTATCTCATTCCCCAGGTGGGAGGGGGGAAGAAAGTTTAACTTATTGTGGGTCATTTGTTTCTATTACTGGTATAGCATCTAATTCAACCTGCTCAAGTTGAATAACCCTGGCGAAACCACAAAATTAAAATACATTGCTAAAATGAATGGCGAGCGCCATCTAGAAACACAAAATACAAATCAATCTCTTCATAACGGCGCAATTTTTAAAAATGTTTAGAATATAATAAAATTAAATACCGTGCATCTGGAAAATATATCTCCATGTTGAACTTGAACATTGTAGTGAAATAGCACTAATTCAGCTTGCTCTTGGGAATTCATTTCTGTAGGAACATCTAAACATTTTCCATTGGGAACATACTGCTTCAACTTAACCAAAAAATAAAATCACATAAAAACATTGGTAAAAAAATCCCTTTGCTTAAGTTTATTTTTTATAATACATTTCAACTTAAAAAAAAAATAAACTTCCGCTTTCTAAATGGAATATAAATCTGGTTTTAAAAGCTTTAGCTGAATAGAATATAAGCTCACTATAATACCAAATGATAAATTTTAACATACATAATTATATGGTTGCCCAGTTGTTAGAATGTAACGTTTATCAGCTTGGGCAATCTGAAGAAAAATGTTAAATTTTAAACAAATTTAAAGTAAATGAATAAATATAAATACTTTTGCGGCATCCTCGTGATTAGCCCCAGTTTCCAGAATGACCGTATCAATTCCACACAGCCTTAATTGTCTCCCGACTCCTTGTAGCATGGTATCAACTACCACTTTAAAGTCACGAACACTAATGGGTGGATTATAAACTTCAAACTGGGTTGTTGGCTTATTTTGCACTTCCTTCGTTTTAGTTGTGGGTAATGAGAATGAGTTGAAACACTGATCGATAACATCATCTAAATGCAGATCTAAACTCAAACTTTTTTCAAACCAACAGTCATATATTTGTATAAGACAGAAGGCATCTAAAGCTGTAATTAAATAAAAAAATAGTCAGTCGCAAATATTAGCCGATGTTAGATTTATTTCAACCTAACCAGCATAAATCATTTGTTCATTTCTTAAAGGCCTTCTCTCCCAATTGGAAAACTGTTCGCTTTTGTTTAAAGGATAACCTAAAATGGTCCTTGTCAATTCCGTTAGCGTTTTACTGCTTGCGGCTACACATGTGGGTGAATTAGGCTCCACCAATACTGGATATTTTAATTTCATCTGGGCAAGAAATTAACATTAGTTTCCAAATCATAGGGAAATAAATTAAAAAAAACTTTAGGGCTGTGCGAGTACTCGATCAGCATCGAGTACCAGACGATTTTTGAGGTCAGATACTCGTACTCGAATAAGAAAAATTTAAATACTCAATTATCAGAAATTTGCCTTACTCGAATAAGCCACCTGTAAATTGTTTTTCTCGCCAACAATATCCGGGTAATCATCCACTCGTCAGGTACTCGACAATAATCTCTTTGTCATAGACAGTCGCCCGGGTAGAAAAATGGGGAAACAAATCCAAATGAACATCCCTTTCAATGACCTTGAGTGATTGGCTGGCTAGATTCTTATATGTTTTTTTAGTTTTGGTTTTGAGAGAGCTCTGAATTCTCTCTGATGTGGGTGCCTGAGTAAAGTTCTTTAGTTTAGCATTTTGATAATTATTTTTATCTTTTTTAACTTGGTAGTTGTTACCTAACATCCATTTAAGTTAATTACTCAACTACCCGAATAGAACTTGTCGATTAATCAAGTACCCAAACAATTTTTCTAACTACTCGAGTACCCGAACAGATTTTTCTGACTACTTGAACAAGGAAAATTTTGAAATAATAGTATACACGACAACCCGACTCAATCAAAATATTATCGAACTCGACTACCCGATGAAAAATTTATTAATACTCGAAACTCGACTCAATTGCATAAAACCGCTACTCCCACAGCCCTAAAAAACTTACTTTATCATACAGTTTCAACAAATCTAATACATGTTTAGTGTGCTTCAGCCTATCTTTGGCACTAGGAACAAATTCTGCTAATTTATCCAAATCAGACGAAAATCCAAAGACTTTAAAAATAAAAAATTGTTAAAATAAATATTATAACCTTCACCAGAAATCAATTTTTCCAACAAGTTGGAGGTATGAATTCCAGGTTTCATTTGATACCTAGTTTTTTAATTTGAGGATTGCAAAGTAAATCAACCAAAATTTCTTTTTCAGAAACACTCAGGCACATTTTCAATGTCAATGTGTCAAATATATACACTATATCCCGTCCTGCAATCTGTAGAATTGAAAGTGGAGAGCCACGGGAAGAATTAGAAAGCCCTAAACACGGTTTCCACTCTCCATCAATACCCAATATTTCATGGTTCTAGATAAGACAAATGAATAAAACCAATTAACTCCTTTATAAAACGAACCCAAAAGATCTTACCAATGCTATACTTTTAACAGCTTCCAAATAATCAGAGGTATTGTCAATAAATTTTACAGCAGAGAGCCCCAAAGGAAATGGAAGGTAATAAGCAGCTGAATCCTCCCAAGATTCTTCATCCTCCATATAAGACGAGGAAGCGTAGCTGTATGACATTAAACTTAAGTAATAAGCACTTATTGACTTATATCAAAAGTAAATGAACAGCAGTTATCAGACCGATATATTGGCCATGTTGGAGACGTTTTCCTTATGGAACCATAGTTTAAAGCATCCTTAAAAATTTCACAAGCTAAGTGGCTATCCAGCCTAAGTTTTACTATCGCCACCTACCGTCTCTCGGAGAAAATAGCTAAGCACCATACTGATGTTACCCATTGTTAGGCTCAAGTTACATTTCAATTGATAAAATGACAAGTGATATTGAAATGATGCCTGTCTTTACACGATTTTTCATGTAATTTTTAGAGCACGCGCTTAAATCACAGAATTATATACAGCATTTACATAGGAAATATAATATCCACAAGTCTCTAGTGCAATTTATCGTAGGAGTAGATGGGGCTATAAATCAGCTTCGTTTTAACTAGATTTCCATAAGGAAAATGTCTTTCAGTTTTAAGGTCCATTCCAATAACTTCGGTTCATTTACTTCTGCTAATGTGACTTTCAATACAAGAGTTTTTACCCAGAATAATTAGCAGCATCATCAGGTGTGTAATATTTTAGAGAAACGGGCCAGCCAGATTCAGGAATTTTAAAATACTCTGCCCATTTCTTTGCCTCAACTAAATCATTATGAACACAAATTTGTATTAAAAGTTCTTTTTGTAATTCAACATTCTGCCCAACAGTTTCTAAAACTAAATCATTCCAATTATCGTCATTCACATTCCTCTGAAAAAGATTTAAAAATAAAATAAATTTCAACTCTAGTTTAAAATAACGTAAGCTTTACCTCAACATATTTTTTATACAAAATATATTTTAGAGCTCCTCTACATCGAATTTCATTCAAATTTGGGCAGATTTCTAAGTTTTACAAAATCTTACATTAAATTTTTTTTAAGAGAAAAATAATGACTTTATACCCATAGGTAAATTGTAAAGTTTCAATAGTCGAGCTTCTAATTTGCTGATGGTTTTTGGTACCAATTTAGAATCTTTAACATTGGGTACATTCAGTTGGCTGTAAATAAAATTGAAATAAATTTACGCCAAGGTATTGAAAACTTTTAAGTTGTGCTATTAAATTACCTAGAGTAAGACCTAATGGCATCTGTATTTTGAACTATCTCATCCAGAAACTGGAGCATTTCTCTTTGTAAACGTGGTTCATCTTTCAAGTAGCTTTCAACCACATTCATTTTATCTTGCAAAAATAAAGGTATTGCTACTTCTTTTAACTCAAAAAGATTCTGAAGCTTTGTAGCAGTTATAATAGTACATGCCTAAAAATAACAGAACCATCAAATACCAACCATTTTACAAAATAAAAGACAAATAACAACCTCCACATAAAGCTTGTCTTTCAGTAATTTTCTAGCTGTGTTAACAATATATAGTTGTTCTTCTTCTAGCATAAAAACTTTGCATATGCATTCGATGATTTCTTGCCTATTAAACTTGAGTCCAACATCAATAGCAGCGCGTTTTAATTCTACTGTTAAGTTCGCAGCTAATGCTGGGCAATTCAATATTACTTTTCCTAGCTCTAAAACAATAATGGTAGGAAGCTTTGATGGTTTATTTTTAGTTACACCACGATAGAATTTACAGCATTCATTTAATAGGTGCACACATTCTGCATAAGGGTTACTAGCATTCACAATCCTTTTACGAAATTCAACAGTTGCTTGATCTTGATTTGCTGGGAATTTCAGAAAATTCCAATCCAAGGTTTCACAAGCCATAATTTATTTAATGGTTCTGATTTTCGTATTAAATCTTTACAAGTTTCAAATTAAGACTTGGTTAGTCAATTACATTTTTTACTTCGGTGGAACAATTTGCTTGCCATTTAAGAGAAAATATAGAGTAAAACTAAAAGAAATTTTAAAAATTCCGGTGAGATTATACCCGGTTAAAGGTTGTGAATAAATATTACTGGCTTTACTGCCATAGAATATTAGCTGAATCGTCAATTAGGACTTAGGAGCAACTTACCATAGACATAATAAATAGGATAGACAGCCGGCGCTTGGGTTGGCAAGCCTTTATTTACATGCCAGTAAGAAAAAGCAGACGCGGGGGGAACAGCCGAAAATTCGCCACCTGCCAGTCGCAAAAAATATTATTATTACAAGAGCTTTGGGCCACCTATTGGTTACTGAAATTGATATCAAGCGCGAAGTTCAAGTTAAGCCTAACTACACGCAAAAAGTTTGATGTTTACTTTTACGCGAAATTTATTTGATTTTTCAAAATGGTTAAAAGTTGTGCAATTTCTCATTGCCAAAATTATCCGAGCAAAAATGTTTCTTTCCATAGGTTGTAACCATAGAAATCTAATAGCGTTTTCCATTTGTCTGCTCTCGAGCACTCTAGATCGCTCTGATCAACATTTTATGTTCCATTAGCGTGCTCGGATCTGCTCCGATCAAGTTTCGCGGGTTCCATTTCCCGCTCTCGGGTGCTCCGAGATCGGCCAAAACCGATCTGCCGATTTCGACAGATCAACGGATCGAGATTGAGATCAGAGCAAATTTTCGCGTGTTCCTTTTAGATTTTTTGGCTAAATGGCAGACCAAGACGCGAAAATTCAAATTACTAGCAGACGAAAAACAACAAAGCGCGGGAATATGTTCATGGAATGTTCCATTTGCGGTTTTACTCTAGTCGATTGGGGCGAGATCTATGACGTCAGAGACAGATTCAGAGCGAATCTTGAGCAATCAAATGGAAAACGCTATTATACTCCTACCTAGAATGCTCCGGTCTACGGGAGAACCTGACGCCA
Source organism: Leiobunum rupestre (assembly GCF_980474605.1). Lineage (NCBI taxonomy): Eukaryota > Metazoa > Arthropoda > Arachnida > Opiliones > Sclerosomatidae > Leiobunum > Leiobunum rupestre. The sequence goes on along the minus strand of NC_143391.1, from coordinate 31,448,708 downwards.
ATACATTTTGTAGCAACGACTAATGATTATATAGTCTTTGCTTAAGCTTCAGCCAATCAGCAGCCATTCATTCATGGTGGTTAAAAATAGTAAAAGCTCAGACGATTCTTACAGGATCCATCCGATCCAAGCTCGCAGAATTCCCATAGGTTTTTGCTGGAATTTTTTCACATGAACCACTTCAACGTTTTTGGATTTTTATTTAATAACAGTCGTAAGATTTTTTTAACTTTTAGTTTTTCATATTTACTTATTATAAGGAATATTTAAATGCCATTGTGAGGAAGATAAATAAGATTTCGTTTAGGTTCACTTTGAAAATATTTAAACCTAGGCCTGACATAGGCCCAACTTTTAAAATAGCAGGCAATTTCAATGGCAGTTTTAGGAGAAGCAGTGACTGAAGGTCCTTAGTATTGACCTTTGTATTTAAAGGTTATTTACCATTTAAAGTAATATTATATTTAGGTTTGTAGAAACTTAGATAAACAAAAACCTTACGAAAGAGTAATTATATCCCAGAAAAAATACATCACACTAAAGAATGAGGTAGCAAAGTTATTTGTAGATTTTCTCCCTCTGTGGCCTTTTGAGTGTATTTCCTTTGCAAACATATATTTATAGAGAACAATGATGTGTATCTCATATTCCTCCGATATAACTAATATAGCGATGGTTGAATGGCGACTTGTGTATAGAATCAGAATTAAAATTGTTTTGTACGAATACCGATATTTACAATGCGAAATAAAGTGCTTTTAAAAAAACGGAAATTGCAGTAATTATAGTCCTGAGTTGTTTTTCCACTAGGCTCACTGAACTTCCTGGAGTAACTTTTACCAAATCACCAATTTGAATAGCCCGCCGTTTGTTAACATTTCAAATTACCCCAAGGCTTAAGAAAACCCAATTTTTACCTTTGCCTGTACAATCGTTTCCTACATGTGGAAATGAAGCATCGAGGAGCCATAACAACAAACAACGCAATAGTTATCCACAACGTTTGCATATAAGAGAAAAATCTTTACGAGTAAAGAAACAGTCTACCATGTTTAAAAACTACATTAAACTCTATTGACGTGGGCCAATCAAATGCTGGGGGGCTATTCTGTAAACATTCGAACGGGATTTAGATCTCGAAAACTGGATTTCAAATGCTTACAGAATAGACCCCCTGGTTCTTAAGGTGACGTAATCTAAAATCGAATTATTATTTTCAGTAACTCAAACTAGAAGGCAACGAGTCGTTTCCGTAATAACTCTTTGAATCGTGATTGGCAGATAATACCTCCGAAAATGTAATTGGCCCATTTTGTATTTATACGGAATCATTCTATGTTATAAGATTTCTATGGTTGTAACAGTTTGTAATTATTTATATCATATGTCACATAATAACTCATAAATATGCCACTGTACCTTTATTCCATTCAAAAATCTTCACTAACGTTTTGTTTCACCACGAACCAGTAAAAAGGTGGACTACGTTAGATTTTAACCTTTTTATTCATCCTAGTAATTTTGGGGGTCACCAAACTCACCATAGACGAAAACTATTCGCTAGTTTTGTAGTAATTTTTTTAGGAAATAGCGAGCAACTTCAAAATACAGTTTGGCTGTTATTGTATGGAAGAAGTTGGTATTTGGGGTAAAAGGTGTACTCTTTTCGTCCCAAAGCGAGCGAATAGTTTTGGCCTACTATTGGCTACTCAAGGTTAGTAGACAAGCGGTATATTTATAACATATTTATTTAAGCCAATGGAAAACCTCTAAATTGAGAAGGAATTTTTTGCGTCGGAATTAGTCAGCCCAATGTAGCTTTATTGAAATTTATAAACTCGCTCGGTTTGTGCGGATGAAGTTAAATAATGAGTAATTTAGAAAATGATCAATAAGTGATCGCTTTCCGAAAATGGAAAAAGTCGTCGAAGTGGGATATTCACCAGCGTTATTAAAACCCATATCAAGCCTAGAAGAGTTAGGCCTAGGCTCAAAAGAATCTGCAAAGATAATCCAAAGATAATTTAAACTTCGTACCCTAGATTCGAAATCACTCTTTCGCGCGTTGCCGATAGCGTTTACCCACTTCCAGCCGGAACTCAGAAAAAATTCGCTCCAATGGTGGCGCACTACTGCCATCTAGGGATAGAAACTAATTTTTTTTTGGAAGTTGCGGTGCGTAATTTGACGCGTTTTGCGTTCAACTCGAAGTTTTAAAACATGGTGGACCACAATTATAGCACTAAAAAAGTTTCAAATCGAAAGAAAAAACCTAGACTTACTAAAGGTGAGTAATATAATCTTACAAGCGATTCAAGCATAATTTGACTAAACTTAATAGTTCATTCAATTTCATTTACCATTTTAATAGGGTTCGTGTTTAACATCGACATTCTTAAGGAATATTTGCCTGAAATTTTAGAAATTCTTCAAGATTGGCATCATTACCGAAAGAAGATATTCAAGCACCAGAATTACCATTTGTTAAAGTAAATTTTATTGGAAACATATGATTTACAATTAAGCGTGTTTCTATAAATACTCTTGTTTTAAATAAAACAAATCTAGGCCTAAATATGGCGCCTTACCGCAACCGATGGAGCCGATTTTTCTGAGGTCACGTGCCGGAAGAGGGTAAACGCTTCGTAACAAAACCGTGAATGGGAAAGCTCTCAGTATTCGAATCTAGGGTACGAAGTTTAAATTATCTTTGGATAATCCAAGCTCCAACCTTGTAGATGCGCCAGAAAAGCTAAACCTGAATTTCGACTATTTTTTCCAATAAACCTGCTTCTTTTATTTGACAATGCAAATTTATTTTAGAACGTGAGTCTCCGAGAACTTCAATAATTTGCAAATTAATTACATTAACAGAACTTGACACTATATTGTAGTTCATTTTAGCTCCTAAGCCTTGGTTGTTCAAACCGGTTTGTTTACTAAAATAATGGCCGTCGATTAGGCCACAGCCAACTTCGATCGCGCTTTAGCGGCCCCGTAAATCACCTCGCATCTAATGTTAATTTGCGTGTATGAATAATCCCGATAGGGGCGCTACATACGACCAAAAACCCACTATCACCAAAGGCGGGGAATAAAGATAAGTCGCGGAAAAATGTTTTTTCTTCGGTTTTCCACTTTCCTATTTAGAAAAAACAAGGTATAGTAAGTTAAACTATCTTTTCGCAATATATTTATGTATAATTCATAATTAAAAAAATATTACCTTATAAATATTAAATGAAGAAAAAGAGACGCGTTTTTTTATTATAATACATAGTTTTGAAGGTTGTAGAGGTGTTTAGAGCGTTTTGACGCGTAAATAATGTCTCTCTTAAAATTTATAAATCTTTAATAATAACAAATCTTTATTAATAGTATATATGTATATATATATGTATAGCAAATTCACGAGTTTATAGCCGTTCTTAGGTAGTATTTTCTGTAAATCTAATTAGTTTTAAGAGTAAGAATCTTAAAACTGATATAATTGAAGATAAAAGATGCTTAGGTAAATCTTTGGAACTAAATAGGTAAAAGATAGATGGTCTTCAGCCTGCATTTCAAGAAGGATGATTTCTGTTCCGGTTTGTACCTTTATTATGGAATTTTTTTTCAGTCAGATAAAATTACAAACTGGGCCTTACTAAATATACAATATTATTCTAGGTTTAAAAAGACGAAAGCTTAAAACTTGTTGAAACCTAAAATTATATTTTATTGCGCTTATAATATATTTTAACTTAATATTATTTAATAAAAAATGTTAAAATAATATATTTACCCTGAAGTAACAGTTAATCTTCCTTTCACTTTTTGTTTTATTTATTTATTTACATGTGTTTCTATGGTTTCGAGTATTAAACAATAATACTATGTTGCTGGCAGCTAGGAGCAACAAACACAAGGAGAACGCAGCTAGCCTTTAAACACGCTAACGAAGGGTTGTGTACGAATTTCATTGGACGAGCGTCACGAGCCTTTACGCTGAACGTTAAAGGTTAAAGGTTAAAGGTTTATTTTTCGATTGTACAAACGTACACCCCTTCGAAACGGAGCGGCATCACCGACAGGAAAATGTGGGAGCACAATCATTATAAAACAAAAACAAACATTAAAAAATTAAAAAAGTAGTAAAGTGGTAAAGTGAGGAGAGGCAGACTGAAGGAGACGCGACTAGCTACAAGCACTATTGGGCAATCAATTATGACTTTCTCCGGCGCCTATCAGTCTCTTTCTTCCAAATAGTCAATATATGTTTGAACATTGGGAGATCAGTTTGGTCGCCCCTGAATCCTAGGATGTCTGCCAAATCTGTTTTCTGGTTGGTTACACGCCACATGAAGACGTCTTCATCTATTGCCATGTGGGGACAATACAATATAACATGAGAGAGGTCTTAAAATGGAGCATTGCATAACCTGCACATAGGTAAAGTACCCAGGAGACGACTCTGTCTTTCCCCAGTCAGTAAAGCTCCAGACCTGGCATCAAAGAGTAGGCCACTAGCCCAAGAGCCATCATAACAATCTTCCAGTTGGGGGTTGGGTTTTAACTTATACAGGGAGAGGCTAACCTTGGAATTCACTGCACTCCGCCAGATCATCGATCATCTCTACTGATTCAGTGACTTCCTTTACAACGACAGCGCCCCATTGTTGTTCATTGGTTGCGGTGTTCCGTTTGGTACCCCCTCCATAAATGCGGTCAAGTTGATCAATACGCTTGAATAATCGAGTTTGGAAACCTCTTTGACGTAGGGCTCTGAAGAGTATGCCAGGCAACATAGAGTGGGGCATCAGCATAGGCGGCCAAGATATTTAAGTTTACTCGCAGCTTCTCGATCCACCATGTCACTCCACCCCATCTCTCCCTTTATAGCCGCATTGGCAGAAAACGGGCCTGCTGAGAGTGCTGAGCGTCCCACATTTCTTTGCGTTGTATCTAGTGCTGCAACAGTTGCTTTCGATAAACTGAGCACTTCATTAGAATATGTTACAACAGGTACTGCAACAGATTTCCAAAGGGTTCTAGTAACTGTATATCTGTTATAGCTGTTTCCCGCCATGTTTCGCACTGCCCAGCTTAGTCTTGTAGCTTTGGTCAGTAGGTTCTTCTCGTGAACCTCCATGTAATTTTCCTTAGTGCAGAAGGTCACTCCAAGATAAGTATACTCCTCAACAACCTCAATTTACATATTCTGGAGTAGAAATTGCTGAGTAGGTTGGTTTGTATCGACCACTCCACGCGCTCTTGAAAATATGAAATATGAGAAACGTTTTACGGGCGGGGGGGGGGGAAGACCACTTCGGAATTTTCCCCTTCCGACGGCAGCAGGCGCTAAAGCGTCTAGCCAATGAAAAATGTAGACAAGAAAATCCACGACTTTTGACGGGTTGCGTTCTCCTTGTGTGGGGTGTTGTGTTTGTTGCTCCTAGCTGGCAGCATCTAGAGGATGTTCTTGGTTTCTGTTTAACTCTTTTATTATTTATAAACACCGTTAAAAAATTAGAATCATTAAAAAAATATTATACTATTAGTTAAATATTAACCTACATTCGGTTTAATTCAATGTTTTTTAAAATTTATTTAAAAATAATGGTTTTTGGTGGATTTTTCCTATCTGACTAACGTTAAATTTTGGTCGTAGTGAAACCCTGGTGGGAAAATATATACACGGTAAATTCAGGCGATTTACGGGGCCGCGTGATCGAAGTTGGCCGTGATTAGGCGCTTAAATAAAACATTTTCCCAGAAATTGCCAAGAAGTAATATTTCCGACAGCCACGACTCATAAGTTACTATTTATATAGTGCTTGTTGAAATATTAGAAAGCTGGAAACATTTCTCGAACATAACATCGGTTTTTTGCTAAGCCTTAAGTCCTCAACATGCCAAAAAAGTTACCTGGTTAAAAGGAAACACTTGTTGCATACCGTACTGCAAAAGTAATACGTTTAGTTCTAAAGGAATTAGTTTTCATCTTTTTCCGAAAGATAATTTTATACGAAATGAATTAACTCTGCCTCCATGAGAAGCCTTAAAATTGCCCGGTAATATAAAAATATTCCGTATAATTTTAATTATTTATACCATAAGAGGATGATAATAATAATATTATCTTCTTATACTTAGTTTTAGTAACATTTTATATTTAACCTTAAATTATATTATCGAAAATTAACATTAGTATAGTATGTTCCTTATACACGTGAGCCGACGCATTTCTTATCTGACGCAAAATTCTCATGAGGGCAAAAACGCGTCTCCAATGGTCTTATATATGACTTTTTGGCTAGCCATTTTAACCGTTTAACCGACCGACCGGAAATAGTTCCTTCCCAGATGAATTTGGAGAGGGGAGTAAAAACCGAGTATTTTTTATTGAAGCGTCCATTGGGCGACGGCATTATCGGCATTTGAGATTCGATGACGTCAAATATTACGATAGGGTACGGATGACGCAATATCTGTGAAACAAACCGTTAGTGAAGAAATAGAGCTAGTGGCATACTTATGAGTAATTATGTTACATATGTTTATATTAAATTGTTTTAAACTATAGAGTGTTGTCGTCTGAAACCCTGCGACGTCACCATTGAAATTTGCCTATTGATAAAAAACGGTAACTGTCATGGCGGCCACTATTAACACTACAGCTGTGACGTTACAAGTTTTCAAAATCGTATCAGACGACAACACTCTATAGGTTTACTTTCTCTAAACCTGAAACGCTTTCAAAGTGGATATAAAGCTGTGAATCGTGATGATTGGCACCCAATCAACAATGACTTTGTTTGTAGTTATAATTTTTTGGCCGAAAATATTCAAGATTTTAAATGGCAAACACAAACTTTTACAAGACACCATTCCAACTGAGAATTTAGTTGATGAAATTAAAATAAGTGACACATTCTTTGATCACAAATCTGTTCGTGTAGGTTATTACTATCATACTCTTCGCCAACTTTTACCTCACAAGCTATTGAAACCAAAAGCTCCAGCCGATCGCTACTCCCTTACTTCATTTCTCCAAGATAAAACTAGGCCAGTTACAAAACTTTTCGCATCAAAACAATTTTTGAGCTCCGACGCGGGACCAATGTCATATTAGGGGGTTTCTTTTCGCTTTTTCCTTGATTTTGGAGCAGAGATCCTTTATAGCTACGCTAAGGGAGTAAAATTGCGTACAGTGTCTACCTCATTTTTTCCCTTTGCTACTCCAGCGCCTCAGTGGAAGGGATTAAAACATTTATTTCTAGAAAATTATAGCTTATTTCTGGTTAGTTTTACTCCATTTCACTAGATGTCGCCACGATACGGGTGTACGGCCTCCCGAAAAAATTGCATAATTCCTTTAGCGTAGCTATATAGGAGCTCTGTTTTGAAGTAGGGCATAGCCATATGAAATAGCATAGATAACTAACGCTGGACATGGGCCCGTGGGAAGAAACATAGATATATGTGTGTATAGCTAGCTGCACCTTCTACAAGTTTTCATGAAGTTTTCTGGTGCTGGCTTAACCTTTCTAAAGACTATGGTTATTACAAGATGAAGATAGATGTAGAAGGTGCAGACTATACACACCAAGCTACATCTACAATCCTAAAAGTGCCCCTTAGACGTTAGAACAGTTTTAAAATTCAATTAAATGGGTTGGGGAAGGGAGATATCATGTAGCGCTCTCCTGGCGGACAAATACGGAGCTGCTCGAAGATAACTTGAACGTGGCCACAAAAAGAACTTAAAATCTCTTCCAGAGATTCAGAGAAAATCCCGTAACTGCACGAACAATACCTGGTGGTAATTCAAGAGCAGATTACCAATGGAATAGTGGAAAAAGTGCCGGAGAGCGAAGCGCAAAACGAGCCGACTTACTACTTGCTACATTGAGAAATTATTCGTGCGGACAGCGAAACTTCTCGCGTTAGGGTGGTATTCGACGCGTCATCACACGCGATCGGGAAACAATCGCTCAATGATTGTTTGAAATCGGGACCAAATTTAACGCCAGATCTATTAGACCTATTAGTGTGGTTTGGATGGACAACGTAGCTTTCACGGTAGCTTTGAAAAATACTTTTTACAAATCACGCTGGTATTTATGGAACGAAAATTCAACAGAAAATAAGTTTAACACTTTTATTTGGGGTGAAATGCAGCCCATTCTGTCTAAACGCGACAGTGGGATACCATTTGAAGACGATCGAAAAGGAGTACCCTCGCACGGTAAAAATGATTCGATAGTGGATGTATGTGGACGATCTACTTAGCGGGAGCCAAACAATTCCGGACGACGCGCGGGAGTTGTCAAAAGATTCCAGACAAATATTTGAACAAGCCAATATAAACTTGTGGAAATTTCGCTTCGGGAAGCTTGGAAGGAAAAAAACGTCCAAATTATTGGATTAACTTTGGAAAACGGACCAAGACACATTGTCTATAGATATGAAATTACTTTTAGAAAAATTAGGCAAACGGGCCAATATCAAACGAGGTCTTTTGCAGATTGTCGCGATGATCTACGACTCAATAGGTTTTATCGCGCTTTTTACAATTAACGGGAAAAGTTTTAGGTAAGAAACGAAAAGACCCGGTGGAATTTCTGGCTATTTTATTTAATTTAATTTTTCACTCGAAGATCTATTTGGTCCGAGTTTCGCGTCTTTTTGTTTGCTCGAAGATATATCGATTGGTCTTGGAGGTATTGGATAAATATAGGATTATCGTAAAGTAGTTTGAAAACGAAGAGCCAATTTAACGAAACATATTTATTGGTGGTTAAAAATATAATGTAACAAAGTATAGAACATAACGTGGGTATATATACTCCATATAAAAAACCATTTAGGCGTGATTAGTTTTATCAGAAGAAAATAGGGGAAGTACGTATCTGTAGCTTTGAGCCGTAGAAGTCGTCGTGTGACCCACGAAAACGCCTTTTTACGCATAATAAACCAAACTGAAAAAGTAGTTCTACTTTTGTTTTGATTCAACACGGCTATAATCGACGAAAGCAAATACGCCTTAACTCAAATAGCAGAGAATGAGAAGGGCAATATGTTACAATTGTTCAATTTAAGAAAAATGACTTTTTAAACGATGTATTCATCCGCGATTTCCCGCCAAACCGTTTTGGCGCGAAAATTCGTGAAAAGTGACGCCTTTCCAAAGCTGACTAGAAGCGTACTTCCCCCTATTTTCTTCTGGTTTTATATACAGCTAGAGGGGCGGCGTCACTTATCTCCAACACCCCTTCTCGACGTTGAACCATTAAGCCTGCCTTGGACATCAGATAGTTGAGTCGGATCCCAGTAAGTGGTTTTGTCAGCATATCTGCGGTCATGTCCTCGGTTGGACAATACTGGATGTTGAGCATATCTCGTATTAGATGGTATTTTACATCGATGTGCTTGGTACGAGCGTTAGTTCTCTCGGTAGGAGCTAGTTTAATACACCCTTGATTGTTTTCATGGAGTGTTATTGGTAGAACTATTGGACAACCCATGTCCAGGTGACTTCTTGGGCTGCGTTGGCTGCTGCTATATATTCAGCCTCGGTTGATGACAAGGCGACCGTAGACTGCTTGCGACTGGACCAGATAACTGTGCCATTGCCCAATTGGAACAGAAAACCACTTGTCGATTTTCGATCTTGGTGATCACCGGCCCAGTCTGCATCGACGTAGCCTTTCAATTCCAGTGCCGGTGAGGACGATAGGTGTAGCCTGACGTCTATGGTGCCCTTTAGATAGCGCATGACTTGTTTAGCAGCAGTCCAGTCTGTTTCTCGGGGTTGAGAAACTCGTCGACAAAGTATTCCAACTGCACTGGCAATATCAGGTCATGAAAATGTAGCGATGTGAAGTAAGACTCCAATGGCTTTACGGAAAAGAGAGTTATTAGGTAAAACATCTTCTTCACCATCCAGTCTTTGATATGCCAAGTCCATTGGCGTCTTTGAAGGTTTTGCATCTTGTTGATTGAAATCCTCGAGCATGTGACAGATCTTCGTAGACTGATGCATGAAGTAGCTGATATGGTCCGTTTGTGCGATTTGGTAATGTGACACTTCGCCCAGGTCCTTTATCTCGAATTGAGCGTTTAGTCGTTGTGCGATGGAATCGATTACGTCGTTGGACTGATTAGATATAAGTAAGTCATCGACATAAAGGAGTATGTAAGTCCAAGACCCATCTGTCTCTTGCCTGCTATATAAGCATGGGTCCGCCTTGCTTCTGGAAAAACGTTCGTCAAGTAGGACCTCGTTAGCCTTTCTATTCCAGGCTCTGGCCAATTGTTTCAAACCATAAATACTGTGTTTAAGCCTACAGACTTTATCTTCGTGGTTCGTTTGAATTAATCCTGGCGGTTGTTAAATGTACAACTCTTCATAAATGTGTCCATGAAGAAAAGCGGTTTTGACGTTGAAATGTCGGACATGCATATTCTTAGCTGCGGTGAGGCATAGTAGGACTCGAACAGTGTCATACTTCACCACGGGGGCAAACGTCTCATCGTAGTCGGCGCCATATTGTTGTGCATAGCCTTTGGCGACGAGGCGTGCTTTGTATTTCTGGACATTCCCGTCTTTATCATATTTGGTCTTGAAGACCCACTTGCATCCAATCGCCTTTCTGTTTGCCGGTAGCTCCGAGAGTTCCCAAGTCTTCAAGTCACGTAATGATTGGATTTCATCTTCTGCCGCTTGAACCCATTTCGTCTTTTCCCGATGACGCAGATTGACGACTTCGTTCCAGCTGGCAGGTGGACGTGCCTCGGCAGTACTTGCTTTGTAGGTAAGCCATTTTGGTGGGATGCCTTGATTAGGTCTTCCTGATCACCTTGGTAATTCTCTTTCATCGGTTTCTGGTTTCTCAGATCCCGTATCCGTGTCGGATTCTGGAGTTTTGTCGGATTTGTCTTCTTTGGAATTATCAGGACCGATGAGATAATCCGTGGTTACTGACATAGGAAATTGATGTAAGGTATCCCCTTCTGAGTGTAATCCAGAGTTTGGCTTTTCAAAATCGGATCTTCCCTCATCGAAACGTACATTCCTACTCATGATTATCTTGTTGGTTGTTGGATCCATGATACGGTAGCCTTTGGTAGCTGTTTCGTAGCCAACAAGAATCCCCTCAATGGCCTTGTCGTGCCATTTTGTTCGTCTCTCTTTAGGAATTTGAGTGAACGCCCTGCTGCCGAATACTCGGATATGTTGGAGTCTATGTTTTGAACCATGCCACAGCTCGTAGGGTGTTCGATCCAGTGGACGACTCGGCAACCTATTCTGCAGGTACATGTATGTAGCCGTATTTACTGCTTCTCCCCAGTAAATGTCCCTCAATTGGGCGTCAAGGAGCATGCACTTAGCCATCTCGTTAAGGGACCGGTTCTTACGTTCTGCTACGCCATTTTATTCCGGGGTGTACGGAACAGTTAACTGGTGTTCGATGCCTTTCTTTCGGAGGTACTCCTTGCCCTCGTTCCCACTCAACTCGCCACCATTGTCGGAACGAATTTTGACTGGTTTTCTTCGGAACTTTTTGGACACCAGGGCCACGTACTCCTTGAGTTTGGACAAGACTTCAGTTTTCCTTTTGATGAGATACGTATGAGTGAAACGTGAATAGTCGTCGATACAGGTCGGTAAATATCGGCAACCGCTGAAAGTAGCTTGTTGCATCGGGCCACAGACATCGGTATGAATTAAATCCAGTGGTTGGGAACTTGTAGTTTCAGACACCTTTGGCAATGGTTTTGACGGCATTTTCCCCTTTATACAGCACTCACAGAAAACCCTCTGACTACATTGACGCAATTGTATTCCAACCACCATGTCTTTGTCATGCAGCTTCTGGATGGCCTTCTGATCTCGGTGGCCGAATCGTCTGTGCCATAAATGAAGGCAGTCATCATGATTCATCTCGTCTGTTTTTACGGCGTTCACACTTTCTTTGCGCTTCAGCCTGTACAACCATCCATCCATTTCTGCAACCGCATCAAGTCGTCGACCCTTAAATATACTACAGGTATCTCCTTGAAAGATGACTTTATGACCAAGGCTGGTTAGTCTATGGACGGACAGAAGACTTCCTCCGAGCTTGGGAACATAGAGAACTTCCTTTGAACATCTCCATTCGGTCTGATACATTGTATGACTCCTTGACCTACTCCTTCAGCGTCAATAATCGAGTCATCTGCCAAGTATATTTTCTCTGACTTGGATGTGAGGGTTGTGAAGAACAAACGGTTACTACTCATATGGCTGGTAGCTCCGGAGTCGACGTACCATGTGGAAGCCACACTACCCTTCGATGCCTTGAAGGCGGGATACTGGCAACGTTGGCTGGTGGAGCTCTTCGAAGGCTGAGAATGGCTTTGCTCTTTTGAGGACTGTGAGGCGCTCTTACTTTCTTGTTTCCGTTGCTGCTTTTTGGCATTGTCCCGCTTTCGTTTACGGCAATCCTTTTGGTACACGATTCTCCGTTCTTTGTTTGGCCATTCCAAGTATGAAGAGCAGCCACAGTCTGATCACTGTCTGTGAGATCGGAATTTTCCTTCCGCCTATTGAACTCCTCTATCAGTTTTGATCGGACATAATCCAATGTTAGGTCCGCTTCTGGGCGGACCTCGAGTGCGGTGACAAGGTGATCGTAAGACTCTGGAAGACTGCATAATAACATACAAGCAACATAACTATCTTTAATGTTTTCACCTATTCCTCGAAAACGCTCCACGACGTCCATCATAGCAGTGATATGTTGTTGCATGGACTGACCGTCTTTGTACCTCATTTTGTGTATCCTTCTGAGAAGGAAGAGTTTACTTGATATGGTCGACTGTTCATGAAGTTGTTTGAGAGTGACTCACATAGCTCTAGCATCGGTACTGTTGACAATGTGGATGAGCTTGTCATCTTCGAG